>NC_141990.1:124758481-125063169 GCF_049901715.1 Pseudonaja textilis | reverse complement strand
TCACCATTTATCCCAAACCTTTTCTTTTGTTGCTTATCAAAATGTCCTTTTTACCAACGCAGATAAAATACTTCAAGTCAGTTTAAATGTCCCTGTCTCTGATAATAGGTTTGTGTGTCATTATCCAAAGAAAAACCTAATTTGAGGTTATTGACCTAAGGTTGGGTAGCACTGAATTATCCAAAAGTGCTGATGTCAGACTGTGTCTCAATTTGCTACATTTCATACACCCAATTTCAATTTTGATCTCCAGATAGAGAGATTATCAATCACTACCATATTATGAGAAAGCAAAACCTGAAACCTAATTTAAGAGATTTACTTTTCCAAGCTTTTGGACTCATGCTGGACCATCTTCAGGAAATTTCTCTACTGGAATATGTACTTTGGGCTGTTCTGTAAGTCCTGTTTATGTGGTGCCTTCCTATTGGCTGATTGGTATGTTGATGGCTAGAGATTGGCTATTGTTTCCTTGTGCTGCCAAGCCCCCGGCTCCTAAGGATTTGATAGGCTGGTGTTAATTCAGCACTCCTGTTAACTGATAAGGGCCCATTTCCCAGGCTTCAATCAATTTCCTGGATATCTTTGTGCCTGCATGACCAATGATCTTATTTGTTGCAAAATAAAATGTGTTGTTCATTGCAATGTGAGGCTACCAACCTGTTTTTATTGCCTTGACTTTCAGATAAATTAACAAGGTGCTTCAACGATCAAATTCTCAGTCACTATAAAAATACATGAATAGGGCTGTCCTACATTAAAGATCTGTTATTTTGTAGATAAGGCCTACCTTTCTATTTAGGTGAATACAATGTACAAAATAAAAGTTACAAAAGCCCCTTAATCCTGGGACTTTTCAACTTTACTTCTTCAGATTCCAAAAGGTCCAAAAGTTTAATGCAAATCATGGCATGCCTAATGGCTAGAGAATCCCAATCCCCTGAAAAAGGCTACGTTTATAACTAACTGAAAATCATGCATCCAAAGTTTACAAGTGTTAAATCAATATTTGCAGATAAAATTTGGAAAATAAATCCATTGCTTTCATTAATTACATCAGAATCCATCTCTGTTAATGCGTAGCTCTCCATTAGTCTTCATTGCATTCTTCTACTTTAAAGCACCTATCTTTCAATTTGTTGCTAACCTAGACACATTCTTAATAAGACAGAGATTAATGAAAAGTACTGTGGCATTTCTGGCTAACTAAATAGATTATGAGCTGTCTCTGTCTTTTTTTAAAGTGACTGCAAAGGATTTTCCCTACTTCAAAAGATGTTGATGAAAAATGTTACTGCTTAAAGAAAATTCAAATATAAAAGAGAGATTTGGAGCATCTTTACCTAAAGGTTTCCAAATTACATGATAGATTAAAGACCTATCCTGACATTTGTACTAAAGAATCCTGAACACTAAAGGCTTTGCGTTTAAGCATGGTAAAGAATAAAAGAATGATATGATTCATCGCTCTCCTACTAAAACCTGCATTTATTTGGTGACTGATAGATGATGATGATGATGATGATGATGATGCAAATTATCTGTGAAAGTGTTATATGTTAAGTATAAATGGATAGAAAATATAATTCAAAAGATAAAAAGCATCTGCAAGGGATTTTAAAAGGGTCTACAAGGAGTGCCTTGGTTGTACTGACAAGCTGTCATCAATGACAATAAATCGTGCAAAATTACATTAGGTCAGGGTGTAGATGATTTTCTTCCACTTTTGTGGTATCAATGAAGTGATGCGATATGGGATACAGAGGGATTTAACAAATTTGAAAATAATTATTTCACGCTGATGTTTTTAACCTGCAAAATGACAGGAGTTATAAAAGAAGCCATGCTATTGGTGTGCTGATTGATTGATGAGTGAAGGAGTAAAAACCGATCTAGTTTGCCTCATGAATGAAGCAATCATGGTAATAGATCCAGGTGTATTGTGCATCCATATTCATGACAGGCACTGCATACTGCATCAGTCATGGCTGAGGGACTTTCTGAAGAATCAAGTCTTAACTGGGTTGCTGAAGAGCCAAACCAAATGACCTCCATGGCTTTCCCCAAGAATCCACGCTTGTAATTCTGACAGCAACAACTGAGAAATGTGAGACCCTTGGTGCTTGATTGTTTTCTTTCAAGTGTTTCATTACCCATCTAAGTAATATCATCAATGCACTGTAGCAAGCTCAGAGAGCACCAAGAAATCCATGGTTCATTCCTGAGTTACAAATGTAGTTTTTTCCCCTATTAGAACTGAGAAATGACATTGACAAGGCCCAATCCTCCACCTTGTTATAAATTATGAGCAAGGTATCAACACCAGCTCTCTCTTAGTACGTAGAAAATGGGAGAGTCAATATTTTTTTTATTTTCTTATTTTAAAAACTGATCTTTAAGTAATAATATTCTCTGCAGTCCAAAAAGTTGTTTTTGTTTTTTTTTAAAAAAAGCTTGTATAAGAGTAAAGGGAATTTAGACACATTGGAAGAAACTGCAGAATGTGTAGATTTAATTGTGGTTCCTAGGGAATAAGGGATATCACACATGCTATTTTATTGTCATGCAAAAGAATGAATGATGTAATTGGTGTCATTTGCAGAATGATATCATGAAGTGCATGAAATCATTAAGACTTGATTCAGATGCCTGCGTCCGTAGCCAGATCCGAAAGCAGCTGAAGTACTAGCAGATGGACCGCTCTAAGGGAAATATGCCAATCAGTATTGCTTACAAAATAATTGCATTTATTAGAGGTGACAAGGATTCAAATAATAATAATACTGTAAGTTTACATAAAAATGGTCATAAATTTTCAAAATCTAAAACAATGAATTTCAGACTTCACCTAATATGTATTATTTTCTAGTTACAATTATAATTGTGCTTTTTTTCCCCCCTCTACACTTCTACACTTATTTTATGTATCCTTCTTTCAAAAAAAGAAAATTGTGGGGGAGGAGAAGAAATCTACCAAACTCAGTTGTTTTACTTTGCTCTGTCTTCAGGCCATAACAGAAGCAAACTCTGTCTTTCTTCAATTCCATCAGCCAGACTCTTGGGGACTTCAATTGCAACCTGTTGAGAATAGCATGTTCAAGGCCTGCGCCCATCAGCAAGGATAAAAGGAAGATTAGCGAGCAAGTGCTATTGCCCGGCATATCACTTTGCCTGCAGTTACATGATAGCAATAAAAGGGTAATTATGATGATTAAAGGCCTTTTTTCACTGGGGAGAAATGTTAGGTAAAGGTCACAAAATGAAGTAGAGAAGTTATGAGGCCCACAGGAATCTGCTGAAATGCAAGCTAGTGTTCCATCTCTCTTGGACTTCCCTTAGTTCCCTTGATTTGTTGGAAATGAATAATTGGTTTATTCATTGGATTCTGCTGAGATCGGTGACACAGAGCAGATAAGAAATGCTTTTAACATAAATCGTTCATTTTAAATATAACATGAAATAAATATTTATTCCAAGCCTTTAAGGGACCACAGGTGTTGAGAAGTGAATGCTTAATTATGTAAATTAGGGAGAGAGCACTTGACTCATCTGCTCATGAAAAGTGGCAATCTAAACTGTCAAATTTGCTCAAGACCTCATTTCTAGGAATGTTATGTCATGCTATGTCTATTACCAAAGTCATAAGTAAATGTGCTATTGCTAAGATGTAAACATGAAACAATGTCATCTTGCTAAAGGAACCGCTATCATTTGCAAGCAACTTTTGTTTTTCTAATCTCATGACTTTCAAATTATATGTTTAGTTCTTGTATGCCAATAATGCAGCCTTTAAATATAGAATACTGCCTTCTTTGTTTGCATTTCTATAAATGAATAAGGCACAATCTTTCAACCTCCCATTAAGTTTAAAAGTAATCCTGATTTCTACAAATTGTTAAGAATAGTTAAGAATGACACTATTTGCAAGCAAAATATAAAGTCTTTTACAGAGATCTTCCCTTTTTCAATAAATGTATGCAATTACATATAAGTCAACAGAGGCAATAATATCTCACAATATGACTTCTGAAACATACTCCATTAACAAAGATAATGATAAAGGTATAGTTTCTTATGATAACATTTCATACTGCTCAATACCAACTGGGAAAATTCTCTTGGATTAAAGAAAAATCCTGCCCTACAGATAAACAAGAAAAATATTTAAAACAAAAGGGCTGGCCTAGCACTAATACTTTCTTAATACTAATTTATGGCATTTCCACATCTGAAATGTTATGAACAGATCTGAAACATAAAGAGAAGAAGGAACAACTAAAATGATCACTGGTTTGACCACTTCCTCTATTATGGAAAAAAGACACCTTAAAAAAAACTTTTATCCTGGAAAAAAGCCAACTGGAAACCAAGGACACAAATGATTGTGAAATTAGATTATACTTCTTAACAAAGCACATAGTTAAATCTGTAGCATTCATTAGCAGGAAACATAGAGATGACCGCTAAGAGTACTGGACCCTTTCAGGAAGGTCAGATCAATCAAGGACTATGATTTTTGAAGATTCTTATCTTCAGGTTAAGGACCACACGTCTCCACATACTGCTGCAGAGGGGCAACAATGGGAGTAGGATATGACCTCACCTGTTCATGAGCACACAAAATTGGCCACTGTGGAAAAACAAAATGCTGAAGAACAAGAGATTCTGACTGATTTGTCAAAGATGATTCTTAAATACTTTCAGCCTCCAGTTTGTGCTGAATTGTTTTTTTAATCAAAGATTCTGCAAACATGCATGAGTTCAAATCATCATTACTTCAGCTCTATGCATTCAATGTAGGTCCTTTTCAAGAAAATTAATCATGTCTTGTTCAATCTTTCTAAAAATAGAAACCTCCCTCTTGCTTTCTCTCCCAAAATTCCTTGTATTTATCAGCAAAACCATTATTAATCTTGTTCAACAATTACAACCTCTTCTTGTCAATGTAAATTGCCCCATAGAAAAATGTTCTGTGTTGTTTTCCTTGATTTCTTTTTTAAACATTGTTTCATAACTGTGTTTCACTATTAATATCACTACTTTGCAACATTGCTCTCTGTAGTTCAAGAGCCACAAATGTCTGTTGGGAGGGGAGAAAGGACAAAAAATAATGTGGAAAAAAGTAAGGACAAACTGTTACATGGACTGTATATTTTGTAAATGAATCAGAGACAACACACTGACAAAACACAATTTTTATAATTGTGCTAAAAGTTTTGAAACATGTCAATTAAAATCTGTCATTAAGTGAAAAAGATACATTAATCTCCAATATTTGGTTTATTTTCAATGAAACACTTTGACTATAAAGTTGGAAAGTGCTGTGATTTTTATTTGATGTATAGATTAAATGACTAAAATTAATTGACATATATGTTTATTGCCTAACCCTAATGCCAATGAAATAATTTGTTCTTTTTTGCAGAGAGATTACACAAATGGATTTATGACTAGAACAACCTGAGCATCACACATAAAATAAATTCAAGTATTTGAAGGAATGGACTGTTAGTTGATAAGAACAAAAATGTATATTACAAAGTTCAATTTGTCAGCAGTTGTTTAATTAAATAAATGGATATTACACTATTTTCCCATGAACAACTGAAGCCTGCTGTGCATGAAAATGGCTGCCAACAGGAGGTCATGTTTAATGGTTCATGATTCTGTTTTGGGAATGACTTACATCTGGCAACTTGCCATAGGGACTCTTTCCACATCACCTACTTAGTCACAACATCCAGTGACAGAGCTCACGATTCCATTTGTAGCCCCTGTTTTCCTAAGCATCACCCAGCCATCACTGAAAAGATGTAAAATCTGTCCTTGTTACTGCGAGTTTAAATGTTTCGAGAAAAAGACTGAAGCTTTCTACAGAGGAAATAGGCAGAGACTGTTGTGGAGGGTGGTGACAAATGTACAATGTAAACAATACTGCAATATAAGGGTAGCATAAATATCAACAGAAAGGAACTTATCATACAGGACAAACAATTTTCATAGTATTCAATAAGAGATGTAAACTACTGGCTAAATCCAAACAACAGTCTCTGTTCTAGCACTGTTTGGAAAAGCCTGTATTCATAAAAAAGAACACACTGGACTAGAAATTATACAGATTCTCTTCTTTATATCCTGTGATGCACAGTGGACATTCTATGTATAATTAATAAGTAAAATTCATTTATTCACAAGTTGGGTTAACTAAAGATAAGGTGAGCACATTTAAAATACTGATATGAACTATGAATAAAGTGGGGGGAAATGAACTGAACAATATAGAGAAAATTATGAACACACACACACACATATATGCATATAAACACACTAATATATACACTATATACTATATGCTAATGTGAATACACACACACACACACACACACACATTTTGAGTGCATATATTACAAAGATATATTACATATATTTGCAATGAAACTAGTCAAACCTATTCTAGATTCCTAAATAATAAATAAAACTGCCACTGTGCAGCTAACTCCAGAAATAAGCAAAGTCTTTAAAATATACTTTAAACATTTGAGAGAGGAGCTTTTTTTAATATATCTTGAAAGATGTAAGCAGTTGCTTTAGTTTGGCAAGGTATCTGTCTACGGATGAGGAACAATAAATGAAACTGCTTAAAAGCAACAATGTGTCTTTCTTGGATTTTGGAGCCCATTATGAGATTAAACTTTTAAGATTTCATTGAAACAATCCACTGTAGTTCTTTCAATGTTGCTGCTACACCCTCTTTCTTATCTATGGCAACAGTCAATTTTCCCACGAGCTGCTCAGAGCATCCAGTAGTGGGAGGTGCCTCAGTCTCTGCTTATCTAGACTGGGCTTAATTTGCAAAACGCTCCTCCTCCTCCTCCATGGGACTCCTCCCCAGCGTTCCCCAGTTTTGGTTCAGCCTTGAGGGAGATAGCCAGTACTTCTTGTTAATCCTTGGCTGAAACAGGAGAATTCGCTTTAAGTCAATTGTTCTTTTCTTACCGATGCTGCCCTTGCCATCTGGCCATCGGGGATCGCATTATCAGGAGCGCTCCTAAGTGCAGGCAGGCTTCACACGCATTTCGCCCCCCCAACTGCTAGCCCTACCCTTACGATCACCGAGCCGCTTTATTATTTAAATGGCGAGGCTTTTTTTTCTCGTTCCTTTCTGAGTCATATCGCTGTTTCTCCTTTCCCCCAAGAATGCCGTTTAGGGGTGGAGGTGTAATTGCTTCATTATTTCACCTCTCCCCACCGGTTTAGCCCTAAGGGAAGACTGTTGGAACTTATCTCTTTTTCTTGGTGGGATATTGCTGCTGGCGCGCGCACCACAAATAATGTCCAGTCGACATTTTTTTGTTTTTTTACTGTCAAGGGACCACATGGCCGCATTGAGTGCTAATTCAATAGACTGTGTGAGGTAGTCCTTATTCCACATTGAAGGGTTTTTTCCCCACAAAATACCCTGAGGAATTATTACAACCTCGTTTTCAACATATTCTAGGTTTTTGTTAATTCGTGTTGTTGGCTCAACCCTCACAGTTCTCCCTATCCAGCGGCACAACAGCGAGCACCTAGGCCAGTGTCCGCCTGTGCAGGGAAGCAGTTGAAGGCCTGTGAGTGATTATTTGGCCTACTAGGCATTCTCAATTTGGCTGATTGGGACATCCAAATTTGATATATATTTGCACATACGCTCTGATAATATTAGTCACACTAATATAATAATACTGGCAACTTCATTACAATAATAAATTAATTGTTGAGATACGACTCAATTTTGAAGCAGATATCCATATTTTTAAAAAAAAATTAAAAAAGAAAATACGGGGATTTGATTTCAGGGCACCCTGTCCATTCTTGGCCAGGTCCCTGGGCGCACCAACCGCCTACACAATATAGCATTAAATAACGAGTGTACTGGTCCTTCCATAATCACAATGGCAGGGGGTAGTGGTTCACACTCCTCAACTTCAAGGGACAAGTCCAAATCTCAGCACAATCCTAAGCAAAAAAAGGGGACTTCTAAGGCATCAGAAAAGGATGCCAATAGGCACCACAAGGCTCTGGAAAAACAAATAGATAAGTGCACACAGGAGGCACACAGTGCCTCTCAAGCCTTTTCACCACACAGTCCAGAGCCGTCATCCTCTTTCCTCCCTCCTAGCCCCCAGATCTCTCCCTCTCATCCAGGTGCAGCATGGCTCCCCTGAGTCAACAGGTCCAGTCAACTCAATCACCAACCAGGCGAAGAATACCTGAAGTGACGTTCACACCAAAGGCTGCCAGTCTTCGACAGGAAAAATCTTTTTCAGAGGAGGTGCCAGAGCAAATAAAGACCTGGATGGAGATGGCTATCTGTCAGGGAATTGCAGCAGGCCTGCAACATGCGGTTCTGACCAGGGATCATCCCGCACCCACTGAGTATGATTCGCAATCAGTTTTGTCATGGGCCAGGTCAGAGCTACGCTATACCCAGGTACAGTGTCAAGGGGGTATGCTCCTACAGGAGCCGCAGGAGGAGGAGCAGGAGGAAGAGGCAGAAGAGGTGGAACACATTGAACACATGCACCAGAGTGAATCAGAATCAATGCATGATACTGACCTGGTCATGTCGGAAACAGACCCCTTAGAAAGGGGGATGTCTTAGGATGAGGGCCTCGTTCCCGACCAACCTGTATTTGCAGGCTTGTTCCGGCCACAACTTTTCAAATCTCTATTGTTCAAGGCCAAAAATACTGCGCGACTGGATAAGCTGGCCACTTCTATCACTCCAACTCCATCAGGCGAGGGACCAGAGGATCTCATTTTCACCCAAACTGTTCTTGAGGCAGATGTGATTCCAGTCCCCCACATGTTTGCAGACCTGGTACAGAAACAGTGGACTTCTGCAGCAGTGTACCCGGCCCCCACTGGTTACAACAGGATTTTTTTTTAATTTGGCCCCAGATTTCTTAAAATTGTTGAATACTCTTGAGGTAGATGAACCCATTGTGGGATTAGCGTCCTCGTCCTCCATTCCCAGTGAGGCACTGGAAGCATTAAAGCCGGAGGACAAATGGGCTGAGCTAGCCCTACGCAGGGCCCATCAATCTGATGCGTGGGCCATCAGAGCAGCCACGGCTGCTTCCTTCTTTACCCGTTCTTCCCTCAGATGGCTCCGGCTATTATAGGAGCATGTCCCCAATTCCAATAATAGAGCACACCAAGACATTGTAAAGCTGATAGCAGTCGCCGAATTCTCAGCTGATACAACCTTTCATGCAGTTAAGTTTTCAGCCAAAGCCATCACTTCACATGTCACAGCACGATGCTTGCTATGGTTAAAGAACTAGCAAGCGAACATTAAACTTAAATGCAAGCTCGCGTACTTACATATTCCAATTCGGCCTTCCCACTATAAACTTTTAAGATTCTGTTATAATAATCTCCATTTTGAATATGTGGCTCTTCCCTTTGGACTAGCCTCTGCCTCCAGGACTTTCACAAAGGTTCTCACAGCCCTCACTGCTCATCTCCAGGGTGTCCCCATACGACTGTAGTGTTACCTCGATGTTATCTTAATTCTGTCATCTTCTGTTCATCAATCAGTCATAGATACTCAGACCACATTACACTCCCTACAACTACACGGCTTCTCAATCAATTGGGAAAAGAGTCATTTAACGCCTTCGACTCGATTAATCCATCTGGGAGCAGTCATAGATACAGTGGAAGGCAAAGTTTTCTTGTCACCAGATAGACAAAAGAAGCATTCATCAATTAGTTAAGGAGGGTGTCCCTAGCTGATTTATCAAAATTATTAGGCAAGATGATCTCATGTATATCTATTATTCCTTGGGTCCAGCTCCACACTAGATCCCTCCAGTGGTTTCTGCTCCCGTACTAGCAATCCGGCTGAAGCAACTCCAAATACAAGGTCAAAGTTCCATCACAGGTCCTCATATCTCTCCTCTGGTGGACCAGACCAGTTTGCCTATTCAAAGAGCCCCACAGACTTACCATCACCACCGATGCCAGCCTGATTGGATGGGGAGCTCACTTTCAATCGTTCACAGCCCAAGGCGGCTGGTTCTCCATAGAATGATTGCGCAGCATAAATTGGCTACAGCTTCAAGCAGTACACCTGGCTCTCTGCAGCTTCCTTCCACAGGTACGCAACCAACATATATTAATATTGACCAACAACGTAACTGCGAAAGCTCACATAAACAAACAGGGGGGCACTCAGTCAAAACATCTCATGCGAGAAGCGGAACGTTTGTGTCATTGAGCAGAGAGCAACCTGATTTCCATCAGAGCAGAACACATTTCAGGACTGTCGAATACACAGGCAGATTGGCTAAGCAGGGCCACAATAGATCCATCGGAGTGCTGCCTCCATCTGACCCTCTTTCAAGAGGCGGTCAGGACATTTGGGCAGCCAGTAGTAGACCTGCTCGCTTCCCCACCTCAACACTCAGCTCCCGAGATTTCTTTCCAGATACCCCTCACAAGGAGCGGAGAATTTCAATGAGCTCCATTGCCGTTGGCCCCTGGGGCTTCTGTACGCATTCCTGCACCTTCTACTGATCCCCAAGGTCATCCAGAAGCTGCTCAATGAGAGGGTGGAACTGCTTCTAATAGCTCCCTACTGGCCCAGACTGTCGTGGTTTGCAGACCTCCGCAGTCTATCTGTATTACCACCATGGAGAATTCCACCAGACAGGGTCTTGTTAACGCAAGGACCCCTTCAACATCCGGACCCTCAATGGTTGCACCTGACCGTCTGGAGGTTGAGCGGAGTCATCTGAAGAGCGTAAAGTTTTCCAACAGAGTTATCGCCACTATCCAAGCTGCCAGACGCCCCTCAACAACTCGCATCTACAATGCCACGTGATCCAGTTTCTACAAATGGTGTACCAAGTCTCAAATTGATCCCATTTCTCCATCTGTGGCGCAGATCCTAGAGTTCTTACAAGAGAGGCTTGACAAGGGATTATCACCTAATACGTTGAAAAGACAAGTGGCGGCCTTGGAGTCAGTCATCACTTATGAAGGTCTCCTATCCCTTTCCCATCATCCATGCATACAGTGTTTCCTTTGAGGAGCCACAAACTCACACCCACCAACAGTTCACCGTTAACCCACTTGGGACCTTAACAAGGTCCTTCTTGCACTCACTAAGTGCCCTTTCGAGCCCTTGCAATCGTCAAGTCTCCAATTTCTGACGTATAAAGTAGTTTTTCTTGTAGCAATCACTTCCGCTCGTTGTATTTCAGAACTGGCAGCCTTGTTGAGCAGGCAAGATCTTTGCGTCTTCCATTCTGACAGGGTCGTCCTTCGTCCTGATCCTACGTTCATACCCAAAGTTAATTCAACCTTTCACAGGCACAAGAACTGATACTTCCTAATTTTTGTCCTAGGCCATGCCAAGGGCTGGAACGACAGTGGCATTGGCTGGACGTGAGGCAAGCGTTATGAATATATATTCACCGTACAGCCTCTTTTAGAAAAATGGAGGCTTTATTTGTGTCTTTTCAGCCCAACAACCAGGGATGCAAGATCACATCCTCCACAGTAGGCCGTTGGCTATGGGCTGCAACATCAGCAACATGGGCCACGCAGGGACCAATCACTGACATCTGTCATGCTGCAAAGTGGGCTTCTCCATCGCCTTTCATTAGGCATTATAATATAGATGTGTTTGCATCAGCCAAGGCCTCCTTTGGCAGAAGGGTTCTGCAATGGGTCCACAGGGACCAGGAGGGGATCCCAAGACAGACAGAGTCACTCCCGTAGGACAGGCTATGGTATGTCCCACTATTGGATGCTCTGAGCAGCTCATGGGAGAAAAGGCATTGGTGCTTACCTGACACGCCCGTTCTCCTTGAGCTGTGAAGAGCATCCACCCTCACCCTCCTCTGTCTGGTGGGATCCTGTTTCGACCAATGAATTTTTACAGTGTTAAGGGCGAGGATGTTTGTTTCTCTTATCTTCGCCAAAACTGAGGAACGCTGGGGAGGAGTCCCGTGGAGGAGGAGGAGTGTTCCACAAATTAAGTCCAGCCTAGATAAGCAGAGACTGAAGCACCTCTCACTACTGGATGCTCTTCGCAGCTCAAGGAGAATGGCATGTCAAGTAAGCACCAATGCCCTTTCTCTCCCTCTCTCATGTATTTTACTTGCACTAAATCCCAGAACAGGTTTGTGAGATATAAAGTCTAGCAATTTTGACCCTCCCATGTGCCTCTGAAAATTTCAAAATTTTTACTTCATTTTTGTTTCTTACTGCAAATTTGAAATGGAATTAAATTTATGGACGGTTCTCTAAAGTCTTAGGAATCTGCAGCGTGAACACCTGCCTATTTTGGGCCTGCACTGTGAGAGAAATTTCTGACAAAGTTATTTAAAAAGGCCAATTGTTGTTACACATTGCAAATTATTTTTTAAAAAATAACAATAACATTATTCACATACCATAAGGTATAATAAATTATTTGTTCCATGAAGAAATTAAAAAAGCCAGTTAAGAAAAGTAAATTCTCCTTGTTCAAACTATCATGATAATTGGACAACAAAGTCATTAATGAAATCAGTGTGCCATATCTGGTAAACTGAGCAATACAATAAAACATACCTTCCCCAAACAGATAAAGGCAAGAGCCATCTTGGATTAGGGATTTATATTGTACAGGTAATTCTCAATTTACAATAGTTCATTTAGCGATCATTCAAAGTCACAATGGTACTGAAAAAAGTGATGTATGACTGTTTTTCACACTTATTACAGTTGCAGCATCTCCATGGTCACCTGATCAAAATTCTGATGCTTGGCCACTGGTTCATATTCTTTATGAACCAATGTCCCAAAGTCACGTGATCATTTTCTGACAAGCAAAGCCAATGGCGAAGCCAAATTTACTTAACTAACTACAGTTGTTACTAACTTAACAACTGCATTGACTCACTTAACAACTGTGGCAGAAAGGCTGTAAAACAGGGAAAAACTCAAAGGTCTCATTTAGCAACATAAATCTGGGGCTCAATTTTGCTCGTAAGTCAAAGACTATCTCTATACATTTGCGGATAGGCCATGTATTTTAGGTGCCAAAAAACACCCCAAAAGTGAGTTTGGTTTATCGGCAGCAGGGCTTATCTGCAAGATTATACAATAACATTATTTAAAGTACCTGTATGCACTGCATTTTGGATAAACAGACCCTTGAATTTTTAACCAAATGCATGAAAAATGTGGATAAACCAATTATGAAAATTAAAACATGACAATTTCACAAGTCAGCTTAGCCACAGATGAGCTTATATGCAGATACATACCTTTATAGATGATAAGACATTGAACCTGGATTAAAAATATAAAACCCCTCCAATATGATATGCACAGGATATTAGTATGGTAATTGGCTGAGATAAAAGGTCTTCTGGACAGGCCACTGTTATAGTAATGGGAAATTAGACTTTGATCATTCAGGAAATCGGAGTCAAAAATGCATTGCTTCCACTCCAAAAATGTTATTTCAGTACCAAGTGGAATCAAATATTTCACAAAGAGATCACATTGACAGTGGTTCAAACAAATTTTTCCTGATTTCTTTTAAAAGCCTAAAGACTTATTTCTACGCTATGCCAATGTCACCTTGTAGTTTGTTCTCTTAATTTTGTTACGTTTGAAATGAAAGTGTTATTTATAGATTTTACATTGTACTTGATTTTCTTATTAGGTTTTATGGGTGCTGAAGTTAATTGATGATGCTCATGGTGCTCTTGATTTCTGTGAAAAGGCAACATTTTTTCCCCATTCAGACAGAGCTTTGATATGTAAATTGGTCCGCAGTTAAATTACATGGGTGCTGTTGCTTTCATGGCTTTCATGACATTTTAAATTGTGAATTTCTAAAAATGACTATTTTATTGCTACTATTGTTAGCTTTCTTGGGCAACGTTCATTGGTAGAAGTGTGACGAACAAGTCAAGTAAATATAACACCACTGTAGCATTCCTTCCGTATCTGTTCGGTTTAATTAGATATTTTTCCCAAAGAGAAATATCTTTACCTTCAATTTTGGAAAAATCTTTTTTTCTCTCAATATTTAATCTATCCTTTCTCTCTTTTGTCTCTCCATCAACTGACATCCTCAACACCCTTATGTTTTATTAGATAAAATAACAATGGCAAAAACAATGTACTGCTGAAATATTTTCTTTACCGACTAATTTTTTTTTTTTAGAATAGCCTAAAAGGCTGGTGTAAAAACTAGAGGCATATAGTAAGCAATAACAACATATAACATATAAAGAAAGAACCAGTGAACGACATCCAAGAAGTATACAAAAAAGACCAATGGCTTATGTTTGAACCATCAATGATATGATCTCTTTGTGAAATATTTGATTCCATTTGGAACTGAAATAACATTTTGGAATGTAGGCAATGCATTTTTGATTCTGACTTCCTGAATGAAGTCATATATTGTGGCTAGCTGTAGATGTTGCCTTTAAAGACAACTGATTAATTAATCACTGATGGTTAATTGATCACTGATGGTTTCCAAGCATTGCATCAGCTAGTTCATGCTCTTGAAAACAGTATGATCTGATGTGATGAAAGAATGTAGACAGGAGAAAGGGAATATGATTGGATGATCCATTGTGTCTATATTGTCAACAATTGGCTAAAAGTTTTGAAATAGAAGTCTATAGAAAGAGAGAAAAGGGATATTCATTAGGGTTGCCAGCCAACATCCTTTGCTGACCTTGGACTGAATAAAATGCTTTCTTGACTCTTCACCAATCATCTAGTCTCTCTGATCTCTTCCCGGCTCGGAAATCAACTATCCAGGGAAGAAGGGAATTTTCCTCCTAACACAACTAAACACAATTGCTAACTGCCCATTGGCTGTTAAATATATATATAAGACATAAACCAACAGTTGTAAACACATGTTAGGTATGCCTTCTGTTGCTTATTTAAAGAGAAGCAGATTTTGATTACTTGTGCTCCAGGTGTTTGATTCAATGGACAAGGGGAAAAGGATTAGAAAGTGTTGAATGGAGTTATAACAGGACATGCTAATTTTAGAACGTGAATTTCCTAATGAATGTGATAATCACACTTCTGGCAGAACAGTTATTAACAAATAATGACATTACACTGGGGGCGAACACATTGTTTTAGTGAGCAAGGCATATGGTTGTTAAATATCTACACAATGAAAACTATGGCTATGACAGAAAAATCAATGACTGCTCCTGAAGATTATTTAATTTCTATTGCAAAAAATCAGTGTACCCACAAGTTAAATTCTCAGGTGAATTTGGCATTTTCATATTCACACATCAACTTAGATCTCTACTTAGCTGAAGATCTAATTTGGAACTGCCTGTTCCTAAAGATGTTTCCACAGACATTCAGCTTATTTCAATATACTTTACATCCTATGGGGCAAGGCTTGGATTGCAGAACAAAACATAATTTAGTTGGACCAACTTGCTTTCCAAATAGTTTGGGATGATGACTTACACCTGGGTTAGCAAAGGAGTAGCAGCTCATATTTGTAAACTCAACAGATAGCTGTTTATGATTCCTGCATCCAATATATCTCTTTGGATATACTTACCGCTGACTTAGGAGCACAAATATTATGCTGGTCACTCTCAAGATACATATTTTGGAACAAAAAGGATAATGCAGACAATTGATCTTTTTAATTGACTAGTTTCTAGGCTTTGTATCTGTAACTGGAAATGCCTTAATGACCATGAGAAGAAAGGATTCTGTGATTGTCATCAAGATTTTCTGAACTCAACACTCTTCATTTTATATCACACTAGTTAGGAGGATTCTCTGACATTTTGGATGAGTTTTGCAAAAGGGATGGAATGTGTAATTGGAAGTGAAGGGAGGGGGGGATGCAATTCAGGAAGCTTTATTCTGTTCACAGTTCTAATGAATCAAACATTTACCTTCAAGTGCCAATCATCTGAACAATGTGTCCAGGAGGAAGATTTCAGAGTTGCAACACGATTGCATTTGTTTCTTGTTTTTGAAGAACCCCATTGACACCACTGTGTTCAGTGGATAGAATTTGACACTACCATTTAAATTTAGCAAGAAGATTTCCTTTCAGTTGATAGCAAGGGATTTTTCCCCTCTGAAAAAAATGTATTTTAGTGATATTGCTGATCCGAGGACTACTAGATTTGTACCAGAATGCTACCCAAGAGACCCCACTGGACATGATGTAGTCTACCTCATGGTTGTGTAGATTTCTTTGAAAGCACTAATTGTTGGTATATATGTATGACTTTCCAATATTTTAAAGATAATCAGTTTGATTTAGGCTAGAAAGCTGGGAGTCAGACTGTGAGTTCTAGTCCCACTTTAGGTACGAAAGCCAGCTGGATGACTTTGGACCAGTCACCCTCTCTCTGTCTCTCTTTCAGCCCAGCCCACAAGGTGGTTGTTGCGGGGAAAATAAGAGGAGGAAGGTATGTCTAATATGTTTGCCACCATGAGTTATTTGTAAACCTAACAGAGGAAGGATATAAATAATTAAATAAAACAGTTCCTTCTTTTCGTACAAAAAAAATCTGAACTTGCTAAGTTTTCTTCTTAAAATACTGAAAAAGACTCACTCACTAAAATATCCAATAGGAATTTTGAAAAATGAAAGAGATTTGGAAAACTGAAGAGATCCTAAGTAGAACAGCCCTCCAGCCGTAGACTTCCCACTTCCCTGGAAGTGACATTTCTAGGGAACTAGAAGTGAGCATCAGGGTTGACCACTAAGGTTGACCTAGCTTTGACAGCTAAGTCTAACTCAAATGGGTTTATATCGTTTGAACAGAGGAGTCAATAGCTAATTATTATGCCAGTTACTCAAGATAACCCATACTGCTACTTAGAGATGGTACACAATGTTCTGCTATCTACTCTGTTTGGTAGTAGTTACTTCAATGTAACGATGGGAAATAATTCTTTGTCATACTTAAGAGCAACAGTCTAGACTACAGCTTAACAGATATAGGCTCACTGCTACTACCACACCATGCAATTTGTCATTATAGGACTAGCTCTTCTAGCTCTGACAAGCAATATTGTGACTGATGATGCAAACAATAATTCTAGACCAATGCATTTTCTATCTTTGCCACTCAACACTAACCGCAAATAAAACATCAACTAATATTGTGTTCCCAATGCCCATCCTGCCCCAAAGTCTACACTTCTAGACACCTGAGATAGTTGAGAAGAAACAGAGAGGTGAAGAATCAAAGATAATTTTCCATATTGGTCCTGTAAGATATCAATTATTTCTACTGAGGCATCAGAGTTATTCTGTGTTCTCTCATACGTTAAGGTTGGCTTCACTACTCTCGTAAATGATTATTGCAATGAAACTATTAAACTAAAGAACATTTGGTACTGTAGCAGAAAAATAGAACCACTAATTTTATGACAAATCATTCTGAATGTGACTAGATGAACTTTAGAGAAAGTATTCAATGTGCTTTCTAAAGGATCAATATAATGAAAAGAAATGCAAAGTTCATCACTTATCCCAAATGGTATTTTGAAAACAAAAGTCTTCCCCATCAGCCAACATGGCAATTTCCATAGGAATTCTAAAACTTACAATCCCATCTAGTCCTGAGGAATACCAGCTAATTTACAGGAAATAGATATAGAACTGCAAGCAGAATGGAGAATTGATACGGGAAGCATGTAGAGGTAGTCCTCGATTTACAACCATTGTTTGGTCACCATACTGAAAGAAAGTGACTTATTTACCATTTTGCATACTCACAAACATTGAAGCATCTCCCTGGTCATGTGATCAACATTTGGATGCTTGGCAACTGGTTCATATTTACGATGGCTGCAGTATCCATAGTGGTTGTAGTATTCATAGTTCTCTGCTCTGTATTTATACTGTCTACTTCTCTTTTGCTGACTTCTCTACGCCTTTGGTATTAAACTCAATACATCCTTCTTGTTCCTCTGTGTAGATCTGATCTTTTCATCTACAGAGTTCAGTCACTCTTTTATGGTCTTAGTTGACATTTTTGGTTTCTCTCCAAGAAAGTCTCTGCTTTTCCTTTACCTTTTATACTTATGTGTTCATGGGTGGACCTCTTGAGTTTTTTCCTCTCAGTGAGGGAAAGCCAAAAGAATCAATAGGTCCTGTCAGTCATGAGAGAGGAAAAAGAATCCTCCTATTCTAGTTTCACCAGCTATTCCTTCCCCTAATCTCACCATTCGTTGCTTGTGAGACCTGTGGCTACAGAGCTCCAAAGGGGACATCTTGTCTTCTCCTCAGCATTGCATTTCCATGGGTGGCTGAGATGTGCTATAGCAGGCTGAGACGGCAGGAGCACAGGTGCTTGCAAATGGCCCAGGTATCCTGTCCTTCCCTACCACGTTCAACCTACTTAGTTCTTTCAAGACTAGCCAAGGCACACTAGTCCATATTCATTTCAAGAGTTTGCATTCCCTGCCTCCCTAGGAGAAATGTTAGAAACATGAATTAGCGTGTTCCTACGGGTCCATCATGCACTTGAGCTTGGTGGGTTTTTTGCAGACGTTTCATTACCAAACTAGGAAACATCATCAGTTGATAATGATCTGGTAATACAATGTCTTCAAGAAAACCACCAAACTCAGAGAGTACCAAGGACCCACAGTTTAACCCTGAGTTAGAAAAATGTAACAAATATATAAAGGAAGCATGAATAGGTTGGAAAGAAGCCATCATGGGATATGGTTGATGAGATCATTGAGAAGAAAAGTGAGTAGTTCAAAAACAAAAGGTAATTTGTGAAGCAAGTTATGAAATGGGTGTAAGGATAAAATATAGAGAAATATTATAAGTAGTACTGGTATAGATCAATTTTAGCTATATTTCATTATCTCACACCTTTATTTTCTTTATTCTATTTTTATTTTCTTTCTGTGCTTTGCATAAAGTTATTTTACTAATTAAAGAAAATATAATATTTTAATTATATAAATAAAATACTAAAAATAGAAAAAACATAATATATTTCAGATATATAAAAGTGGGGTTCACATAGTGGGTAAAACCACAGTTTGTTTAATTAACATTTATTGTATAAACCATTGCTAATTCATAGGTGTGAATCTTCACATAATTTTGTTCAAAATGATTCTCCTAATGCTGCTATTTAAAAAAAAAAAGTGCCCAGGAACTATCCCTTAGGGCCTGAAAATGTATTTTTAAAAATTCAGCCCACAGATATAGAAAAGTTGCTTAGTTGTCTGTTAATCTATCAGTCATGGTTGACATGAGAGAATGGCTGGACTCACCCACAATGCAAAGCCTGAAGCAAAAACACACAGCTAGGTGTGATATATGAGCATGGCGTATGTTGCCAAAACCCAGGAGGTAATTTCTACAAATAGTTTTATGATCAAAATAATATGCTATCTCATTATTAAAGTTTTGCTTTTCTAAGAATTACTAGCATCATGCACAATAGACAGTAGTTAAGCTTCTTTGGTTTGATAAACTTTAAATCATGCAAACTTATTAGTTGGTTGGTTTTTATGATACGTAGAGGCGGCCTGACTTCAAATCAGGTGGCTTACACCAAAAACAGGAAAGGATGGAAAGGAAAACCCGTGCATCCAGATAAATATATTGTACAGGATAGGAAGCTTAGCTAACAGAGGGCCCAAAAACCCTAATCTAAGGTCTGGAGAAATAGTCATGTTTTTCAAGATTTCTGGAACATCATCAGTGTGGGAAAAACATGGATCTCTGGGAGAATATAATTTCCAAAGGTAGGCACTAGAACAGAGAAAGCACATTTTCTGGGTATGTATGTTTCTAGGTGTACATGCATATGTATGTATGTATGTATGTATGTATGTATGTATGTATGTATGTTTTTACAGTATCCCAAGGATCTCACAATACAGCACATCCCAGTGCTGCCAAGCCCAATCTGCTTGTGGAGATGAGCAGCCTGCCCATTTTGCTTGTCCTAAAATTAGCAGCTACACCGCTTTTTTGCATCATAAATAGCTCTAAACTCCATTGCCATTCAGCCTGAAATTAGTTCGATCAGAGCCTTTTTCTACAGCATTAAGAAGAAATCCAGGGTTTGGATATAAATGTCAATGTCATTAGACAGTAGAAGAGGAAATAAAGGAATCTGTCAGATTTGTAACACAAGATTTTACCTAAATCTGTGATTCAGCCATGGTGGTGCAGTAGTTAGATGCAGTATTGCAAGCTACTTCTGCTGACTGTCGACTGCCTGCAGTTTGGCAGTTCAAATCTCACCAGGCTCAAGATAGACTCAGCCTTCAATCCTTCCAAGGTGAGTAATATAAAGACCCAAATTGTTGGGGGCAACATGCTGACTCTCTAAACAGAAGGCTGTGTAAAGCAGTGTGAACAGTATATAAGTCTAAGTGCTATTGCTATTGCTAAATATTTATCATTTTTCTGAATTGTCAAATGATTTTTAAAACTGTTCTGCCTAGGCATATAATACAATCTCTCTCTCTCTCTCTCTCTCTCTCTCTCCCTCCTTCCCTCCATCCCGCCTGAAAGACTGCCTAAGTCACAGGCCTATCAAACTAGTGGCCCATGGGCCAGATGCATCATGCATAGACCACACCCACCCTGGCTCCTCAAAGGCAAAAAATATTGTGATATGTTACAGTACATCATGTGACACAACCAAGTTTGACACCCATGATCTAAGACATGTAAGAAAGAAAGGGACTTTGATCAGTGGTGGTACTCAAAAAATTTTACTACTGGTTTTGTGGGCGTGGCTTGGTGGGTGTGGTCATGTAACTGGGTGGACGTGGCTTTTTTTTTTTTTTTTTGCAGTCCCCACCTAGTTTTGGGAGCTTCTTAGCCACAGTGGAGTCTCTGGGGGGGCATTTTTGTTCCCCTAAGGCTCCTCTGGGGCTCTGGAAGGCAAAAAATGGAGGAGGGGCTAAGCTCCTCGCTCCATTTTGTGCCTTCCTGGGCCTCAGCAAGGGGAATCCCAGCACAGCTGATCTTATCTACAGCTGATTATCGGAAGGGGAAAAAAATTAAGAAATACCTTAGGCGAATGTCAGGCAGGCGGGCAGGGTGAGCGAGCATCGGGTGGGAGGGCGACTGGGTGGAAGGGCGACCGGGTGGGGGCTGTGGCCAGCCAGAACTTACTACCGGTTCAGCAACCCATGCCAAATTCTTGCTACCGGTTTGCCCGATCCATTGCGAACCACCTGAATACCACCACTGACTTTGATCACAGTGTCATCTTTTTGACAACTTTCATAGATGTTTCCATATGCAGAAATTCTTTGTGTTGCCATTCATTCAGTGTTTCATCCTCTGCTCCATCTCACTTTCTCCATTTCACCCATCAGCCACGTACCAAAGTCTGACAATAATCATTATTTGAAGGTGAGGCACTTTGGATTTAAAAACTAAAAACAACAACCCAAGGAAAGGACAGCAAAGAGGAGAAATTGTTAAGTGAATCATAAATTTGAGATGCTCGATCTCACATTTAAGCATCTTAGAACTTAAGGTTTCTTATTAAAGCTAACATAAGGTCAGGAAAGCCTACAGTATTCCATACGTTCAATTAATTAATGTAACAACTTAATTAGTTGAGTAATGAATAGTCTAACAATTAACTTCTGCATGCCCCAGCAGTTTCTATTTAAAGAATCAATATTTTGCCTTATAGTAATAGCAAAACTGCTATAATTTGAGAAGTTGCTCAGATTTGAAAAATCATTCATTAAAATTATTAATGCCCCACCTCCCACTTTCCCAGCCTCCCTTTCTTTTATTGCTTTTAGCAGATAGTTTCGTAATTATGCTAAACCATCATTGCTGACCTAATACTAAAGAGATAATTGTTTCATTCTTTCACCATTAAATAAATATAATTTGGAAGACTTAGACAGATTCTCTTGGGACAGGATCATTTACTGTTGGAAGAGCTATACTGTGAGTTCTTCTTTTTAATTCCTCCTGGATAGAGCGTTTCCTCTCTCTTAACACAAGCCTAGCTCTTGAGACAATATATATATAACATTGTAGCTGCTCAGAAATTAGTATTTTCTCCTGCATTTTAGAAGTATTGTTGTGAAGATACTGGGATTCAGGTGTTACAAAAATAGGAGTCTCCAGTAGTGAGCAGTTAAGTATCAATAAATTGAGGAAAACTAAAGGATTGTTGATTTATTAAATTCATATAATGCCTGGTCTTTTGTAACAGTGCTTGAAGTACCGGGCAATAATCAAAAATAGCTAAAATTATGGATCAATAAAATACAAAAATCAATAAAAACATTAATTGTTCAGGGGGATCCTTGGTGCTCTCACCTTAGTTGTTTTCTTGAGGACATTTCATTACCCAACTAGGTAACATTATCAGTGCTAACCCAAAGATGCTTTTTCAGAGCTGTCAGAGCTGAAGAAGCTTCCTTGGATGAGAAGAGAAACGTCTTCAAAGAAAAACCAGAAAGTCCAGTTGCCCCTTGAAAAAGCACCTTTGGGACAACCATGTCCTGGATGACTGAGAATCTCCACAGACATTTAGCTATGCACTTTGGAATTATCGGTGCTAGAAATGGACAGAAAACAACCGAGCTCAGAGAGCACCAAGGACCCTACAGCTCAATTCTGAGCTACAAATATTCTCTTCTATTAATCATAAATAAAATTCAATCACTAAATTCCCTGAAAGTACTTCAGTCATATTTTGAGGTTCTCTCTCTCCTCACTTTTCTCTCTCTCCCCATCCACTGATACATCCTGTGGGTTTTGATAAGCATAATGATAATGTTAAATTAAAACAGAAGATTATTTTTAATTCTTCTCATCTGAAAATACAAAAGGGTTCCCATGATTTTTAAAAATTCTTTCTTGCCTTTCACATGTTAAAGGACAGTTTATAGAGTGCTTATTCCATATGTCAAACTCAAGGCCCATGAGCCAGATCTGACCCACGGGGTGCTTAGTTCTGGGCCATGGGGCTGCCCTTGGGGCCACTCTGGAAACAGCAAAGGACTGGCCTGCGATGCCACTGTCACCAAAACAGAGCTCAAGAGGGCTGCTTGTGGCCTTGCAAGCTCCATTTTCACTGGCAGAGGTTTGCAGGAGTCCATCACAGCTGGAAACGGAGCTCAAGAGACTGTTTTCACTGGCAGTGCACTCAGGCCACCACAGGTGCCCCTGGCACAAGTGAAGTGAAGCTGGCCAGGCCCAGCCTGGCCATACCCAGCCTGCCCCCCCCGCCCCCGAGGTCAACCCTGATGTGGCCCTTAATGAAATTGAGTTTGATATCCCTGACTTATACTGTAAAATGAAAGTTTGCGAAGAGTAAGTTCCTCCTAGCAAATCAGCATATGACTCAAGAAATGTATAGGAAGAGTGTCTTTTCCAATCATTGAAACAGCCACATACTCTTTTTGGCTCTTGTGACTGCTTTAGAAACTATTCTTGGTGGTTTCTGTATGTTATCTTCAAGCAAAGCCATTCTGTTTCATTGGGAAAAATGAAATTCACAGTCTCTCAGTACCTGCTTAGCTCTTTTATATTCATATCTATCTTAGAAAAACATTTCAGATATAAGCTGCAACAAAAGAAACGACAGCCAAAGATCTTGTTCAGGATTCCAGCCCACATGATAACTCACAATGCATAGATATTCTATGGCTTATGAGAATAGTCAATATATGTCGGGCTATTTTTTTCCCTGTTCTGTAAAGATTTCTTTTTAACTCTTAAAAATTAAATGGTAATGCTCTAACAGTCATTACTTTTGTTTCCCAGTAACCCTGTTTGGGTGACCCAGGCAAAATTTAATATTGGGATTAACGATCGATTTATACAGTTGCTGCTTAAAATAACTAAAAAGCTGCCCATTTCTTCCTTATAGTAGCATTATGGAAGGTTATAAACAGTATTTCTTATACATTCATTTAGCACAGCTCTAGTCCAAAGTAAGACATGAAAAAAAATATTCTCACATCATTAGATTTCTTTTTATATATCATTCTGCTCATTTTTAAGACATGTCAAATACTTTGGACTAGAGAATTACTTCATTTCTACCAGTTTAAAAATAATCCCGGGGTATACAGCTTAAAACCTTATTCAGATGGTTTATTCATAATATATATTCAAATAGCAGGTGCCTGTGCTTCTATGTACAATACCAGTAATTTTGTGCCACTTGATAGATGAAAAGCTGTAACACTGCTAATTCATTTTCTATATGTAGTACATCCTTTCATTAAGGCATTATTGCCAAACATGAAATGCGTTTGTCAAAGCCCTGCAGCATTTTGACACACAGAGTTACGTTTTATATAAGTATCCTATTTTTGAAGTGCCACATTTTTTTGACCTTAAAAAGACGTGCGTGTTCTTCTCCTTCCCTATTCTTTCTTTTGTAGCTTTGGCATGCCGAGACTGCAATATTACTTTCTCCATGATTGAAATGGCAAAATATTATGCTGTAAGGCATGCACATCCTAAATGGAGTTAGATCCTTGGTATAAAAGAACAATCTGCCACCGTTCTGATTCTCCAAAACCAAGAAACAGAAATAAAAGGTTCGATTAAATGCTTTTAATTTTGGCAGGCCTGGAAACATTGGCACATAGCAACCAAAACACAGGCAGCAATAACCATTCTGCTTTCCTGATAATTTAACCCCGCCCCCTTCGTGCGCCTGCCCCAACCACATGTCTGTTGTACTTCTCGAGAGGCCTGAGAGGCCTGGAATCTTTCTGTTAGGCCTAGTTCTTTCTTCTGCTGCTGGCCTGCTCTCCAGCTGATTGTCGGCTGGCTGATTCTTCATTGTCCACCTCCCATGCCATGAGTCTACTGTTTTTTTCATTATCCCTATAAGCCTCCCCCCACCCTGAATGGCACCCCTGAGACGGTCCGCCATTTTGAGGATTGATACAAACAACTTTGAAATTGAACTATGGAAGAGGCTTGGGTAATATTTTTATTTTTTAAAAAATCCCATTATTACTCTTTAAATAATTCAAGGTGGTGAACATAGTTAATACTCCTTCCTCCTAATTTCCTCACAACAATAACCCTGTGAGGTGGGTTGGGATGAGAAAGACTGACTGATTCAAAGTCACCCGGTCAGCTTTCATGCTTAAAGTGGGACAAGAGCTCATGGTCTCCTGATTTCTAGGCCAGCACCTTAATCACTACATCAAACTGATCCAACAGCAGTGATGAGCAATCACAGTTTTTGAAGATATAAGGACTCCTAGGGGCTATACCTGTGATGGTGAACCTATGGCATGCGTGCCAGAGGTGGCACGCAGAGCACTCTCAGTGGGCATGTGCACTGTTGCCAGCTGCTCTTTGGGTTTCTAGTGTGCACATGTGCGCTGTCCAGCTGGTCTCCAAACACAGGCCACAGGCCATTTTCAGCCTGAAAAACGGCCCGGAAAATGGCCTGAAAAGCAGCCTGAAAATTGACAAAAACAGCCCCAAAAATGACATGCGTGCACCGGCCAGCTGGCCTTCTGTTTTCCAGTGCTCCGGCATGCACATATGCACAGGCATGCACTCACATTCCGGTTTGGGCACTCATTGCCGAAAAGGTTCGCCATTACTGGGCTATACAGTATTATGTGGGTTTGGGTGACAAGTGGAACTGGGATTGCTGTTGCTTGCTAAGTGATGTGGTTGTAAAAGTGCAATGTGGCAGTCCTGATTTATTTATTAAATGTATATGTATGTAAATGTATATGCTATGATATGATAATTAACTTGACTTCCTAAAATTTGTGAGGGGGGGGCAAAATACTATTTTTCTTATCTATAGTGTTTTTTTGAAATTGTTTCTTAACATGTTTTGTGGGAAGATTAAAACCCATAAACCTAACAAGTCCAATTTTCAACCCTTGAAAAATAATAGTTTATAATGAATGGTAATTGTGATATTGTTGGGGGGGTGGGAATATAACAGCAGAACTGGATTGTGGGTGATTTTGGGCAATTCACCTCCTTTCTCCTTGTTTTAGAAGTCACAGCCTAGTCATGACTTATCATTTTGGATGAGATCATTTGCTATCCAGGATAAGATATCAATGTGAGAATAAAAAGACCTGACTTTAATTATGTACAGTAGGCTAGCTTCTGGCACATAAGAGTCCTTACTGGGCAATATAGCTATGAAAATCTAAAGAGCCAGATGCATTTTCAAAAGCTATGTGGAATTATGCTTTCTACTTCCAGTCGGAGGGCATTTGATTAGGAGTTTGTTTTGAAGCATTAACAAAACATCCCAATGTTAATTACTTCTTCCTGTAACTCTGAAGTTCAAACATAAATTGTGTGAGAAGTGGCCAAGTTCGTGGAAGAGGATGTTCAAGGAGCTACACAGCCAACAAGAAGATTGTTTGCTTGTTGTTTTATAATAGAGTCAACATCATTAAGTGTTCCTCCTTCAAATACATAACTAATCCTTCTTGCTTTATCAAAGGAGCAAAGGCATGCACATTTGTTTAAAAATCAAACAGAATTTCCATGGAAATGATTACATTTTTCCATTTATTAGAAATTTTATTTGAAAAAAAAAAATCTTCAAAGTAACCAACAAGAAGAGCAACAGAACCTCATAACAGAATGATCAGTAAGAATATTATCTAGTTTTTTTCTTCTTCTTGAAAATTAAGAAATGTTTTGCGAACAACAGATGCACAGAAATAATGGCATAATTAAAGAATATATTAAAACTACATCTCCTTCTGGTGGTGTAAATTGGAGTTGCCTCACTCCTGCTTCAACAATGAAGAGGACAGGGGGAATTCTTGAAAGACTTTTCCCATCTTTATAATTTTGAAAGAAAAATGGACACTAATGTAAAGATTCTTGCTGATAGAAAAGAGCTTAAAGATATTTTAAGAAAAAGAAAGCAAAACATAGGGAGGTCTTTTTTTCCCAAACAATCCTTGCAATTTGGATCACTTTATAGCTGATTTCAGTAACTAAAATATTTCTTTAGAATCTGTCAATTCAATATACAGTATATAAACACATGCATGCATCCCTTCATGGGCAGATATTACATAGTTTTCTCTGTAACTGAAAATGGAAAGGAGATCAAGACATCCAGATGTTCTTTCTGTGAAGTCTGGTTGGTTTTTGGAAAGTTGGTGTTTGGAAAACTCTGGCAGAAAAGAACTGGGTCTTTGCTTTCCCCTGCTTTTTTGTTCTCCTTTGTTGCTATTTTAATGATTTGTGCTTTATAGTATAATGTTTGTTTACTGAAACAGATGAGTTATTTTTGAATATCTACCTATTTTTCTATCTCTTTGATTAATCATTTACATCCAGAATTTTTTTCTTCTATTTTAAAATGTTTGGTCTATCCTAAAGTTTAGTTTAGGCAGAAATAGCAATCCAAATATAATATAATAATATAATTAGTATTAACAATGTTGACCAGTAGCAAGTTATTGTAGCAATTTATGCTTGACTGATGTCATAATGATTGCAATAATAATATATTTATGAATTCTTTATTCCCCTATGACTTTATTCTTTAGTACCCTATGACTATCATTAAGTGTTGTACCTTATGATTCTTGACGAATGTATCTTTTCTTTTTATGTACACTGAGAGTACATGCATCAAGACAAATTCTTTGTGTGTCTAATCGCACGACCAATAAAGAATAAAGAAAGAATTCATCTTTGCAGCTCCTTTGTGTAGTTATATGACCACAAGTATTAGAAAAGGACTTGATTGCAGAAAATACAAAAATTGTGAAAACAACTGACCTTTTCTTTATTAATGCAATAAATCTAAGAAGATAATTAAGAACTCAGGGATCAGGTTTTTCTAGAAAAATACATATGCTCAGTAATTATAATTTTAAAAATACCTTAACCAAGGCTGCTGTTCTGTCGCCAGTAAAGAGACTCACAGACCGGAATTGAATTCAGCTCTTTAATAATAACAGTAACTTCAACTGCAGTCGAACCGCAGCAGCCCTTTTTATAGCGGCTGCTCCATGGCTCGCAACCAATGACATTTAAACTTCCCGCCGCTATTGGCGGCCAATCAGGTACTAAAGTTACTAACCAATTGTATCGTTGCTTCTGTTAACCAATAGGAACATTGCCCTAGAAGTCTTTATTTAAATATACTACACCCCTCCCCTCTTGGTTTGTTCCAACGTAATGTAGTCGCGCAGGTAGGCAGGGCTCTTGTGAGTCCTTGTTGACCTGCACAGTTCAGTTCCTGTGTTGGTCTCTGCCGGTTCAGACAGGCCAGCCGTCCGTTCCTCTCTTCCCTCTGGAATCTCCTGGGAGGGTGCCTCAACCGCGCTGCTTTGGTCATGTCTTGGGATTGTTGGTCTTACTCTGAGGTCTGGGCTTGATGGATGGGCAGTGTGGTCTCCTCGCTGTGCATGTGGGCAGGTCGAGTCGGCCTGGCTGCTTCTCCCCTGAGGTTCCTTCAACTCCTCTTGTTTTTCGAAGTTTTCTAAGGGTAAGTTCTTTTTATTTTCTTTATTAATTTGTTCCCCCTCCCCTCTGGATTTTTCATTATTGTCTGGGGGTGTTTGGAAAAATGTTTGTTCTGCGTTTCTGGGAACGTCGGTGTCTCGTTTGATGTGTTGGGACCGTAGCTGGTTAACGTGTCGTTTCCACGATCTGCCATCGGTGTTTTCTAAATGGTAGGAACAAGGGCCAGTGATTTGAGTAATCGTTGCCGGTAACCACAATGGTTCTCCAGTAAGATTTTTTGCATAGACTAAATCGCCTGGTAAGAAAGAGCGGTATTTACTGGACGAGTCTGGTGGCTTTTCTGGGTTGTAGGTAGGGTGCAGTCTATACAAGTAATATTGCAATTTTCTTCCCATCAAAAGTTCAGCTGGGCTCTTGTTCGTAGTTGTGCATGGTGTTATATGTTGGATGGTGAGCATGGTGAGTTTTGCTTGCATATCACTTCCGTCAAGCCCTTCCAGTGCTTCTTTCATAAAACGAACCATGTGTTCTGCTCTACCGTTTGCCACCGGATGAGCTGGCGCTGTCAAAGCATGTCGTATTCCATGTTCCGCAAGAAACCATTCAAAAGCCAAGGCTGTAAACTGTGGCCCATTGTCCGATACTACTACATCTGGTAGACCGTGGGTGGCGAAAAGTTTTTTTAGTTGTTTGGTGACGGCTTCTGTGGTTGTTGAACTCATGATGATGACTTCTAACCAGTTTGAATAGGCATCCACGACGATTAGGTAAGTGTAACCTTTTGTGAGGCTGGCGAAATCCATATGAATTCTTGACCAGGGGCCTCGGGGTGTCTCCCATTCGAGGACTGGTGCTGAGGGGTGGGTGGGTCTGGAAGATTGGCATTTGTTACATGTTTTAACCCAGGCTTCAATGTCTTTATCTATTCCTGGCCACCAAACATAGCTTCTGGCTAGGGACTTCATTTTTACTATGCTGGGGTGTCCTTCGTGTAGCATGGTTAGCACCTTTTCTTGTAACTTTTTTGGAACCACCACCCTGTCTCCCCACAAAATGCACCCTTTTTCCAGCGATAATTCTGTTTGCTGGTTTTTAAATGGTTTAAAAGTCTCGGTTTTCATGTTTTCCAGCCAACCCCGTCCCACCCAGTTCAATATCCAGCACATCAGTGCATCTTTAGCCATTTCCCTGGCGATGTCTGATGCAGTGATTGGCCAATTTGGCATTGTTTCTACTTGTAGTGTCTGTGTGGTGGGGGCTGGATCATCGTCGTGCCCTGGTAGTGGCGCGCAGCTGAAGGCATCTGCGTGGGGTATGCCTTTCCCCGGGCGATAAATGAGTTTGTAAGCTGCTAGAAATTCTGACCATCTAGTCATTCTTGGGGACAGGATATTGGGGGTTGCCCTATCTCCGGCTAGGATTCCCAATAATTGTTTGTGCTCGGTAATCAAAGAAAATGTCCTACCATATTAGTATTCATGGAAACGTTTCACTCCCGAGATGGCTGCCAAAGCTTCCCTGTCTAGTTGGCTGTAGTTTCTTTTGGTTTTGGATAACGTCTTGGAATAAAAGGCAATTGGTGCTTCTCTGCCATCTGGAAGTGTGTGGCTGAGAATTGTGCTTATTCCGAAAGTTGAAGTGTCACAGGTGACAGTTAGAGGTAGCGTGTTGCTGTATTGAATCAATACTGATTTTGATGTGATTAGATCCTTAATATTTTGAATGCTGTTTCTTCTTGGTGGCCCCATTTCCAGTTGGCTTTTTTATCGAAAAATCTATGCAGTGGTTCTGCTACTGTTGCCTTCTGTGGCAGAAAGACATGATAAAAATTAATGAGACCCCCCAAAAAGCCTGTAAATCCATTTTGTTTTTGGGTCTGGGGGCTTCCTTAATCATTCGTATTTTTTGTGTGGGGGGTGGATTCCTGCTTCATCAATAAGGTATCCCAGGAACTCGACCTGATTTGTGACAAGTTGGCATTTTTCTTTTTTGACCTTGCGTCCTGCTTCTCTAAATTTTGTCAGAACTGCCCTTAAATGGTCTTTTAATTGTTTTTGTTTTCAACAGATATTAATACGTCATCAAAATAGGGCACCACCCCTTTTAGACCTTGTAGAAGGTGTTTCATTAGGCTCTGGAAAACGCCAGGGGCTATGCTTACGCCAAATTGTAATCTATTGCATTTAAATGCTCCTCTGTGCATAACGATGGTTTGTGCCTCGGCTGTTTCAGGATCAACGGGTAACTGTTGATATGCCTGCACGAGATTGAGTTTTGCAAAAAATTCTGCCTCTTCCCAATGAATGCAACAGGTGTTGGACTACTGGAACGGGGTATGCGCTCTGTTGCAATGCGTGGTTCGGGGTGGCCTTATAGTCACCACAGATGTGCACGGACCCATCAGGTTTTTTAGGGGTCACAATTGGGGTCTCGCATCTGGTGTGATCAGTTGGCTCTAGAACCCCCTCAGCGATTAGTTTGTTTAGTTGTTCATCAATTTTAGGTCTTAGTGCAAATGGTACCTGTCTGGCCTAAGGTCCCGTCAAACACATCATGGAATTCTTCCATCAGGTCTTTTTCCCAGTCATGGTGGTATTGTTTATTCCTGTCACCTCGATCCCAAGTGGTTCAAACCATTCTAAACCTAGCAGGCTGGGCCGATCTCTGTCAATGATGGTTAATGGCAGGATCTTGGTGTGCCTTTTAAAACTTACTTTGAATTGTCCTAGCCCTACTACAGGTATTTTGTTACCCTGGTAGTCCTTGATGATTAAGCTTTGCTTCTCAAGTTCTCTGCATTTTGTATCGGGAATCAAGCTTTTTATTGTGTTCCATGACACCATTGATAAATACGAACCGGAGTCTACTTCCATCTCACACGGCTCGCCTTCAATCAGGACGTTGATTCTAACCTTCTTAGTGTTTGTTGTTCTGGCCATCCCAATTGTGATAGTTTGGTGTGTTTCTTCCTTTTCATCTTTCCGTTGACTTTTTCTGTCACGGTTCCAACAGCTTCCGGTTGTCCTTTCTTTGTTTCGGGGGTTGTACTGCCCTGTCCCCTTGATTTATAGCTCTTTTTGTTTCAGCATACCCTTGTGATGTGTCCCCGTTTTTTACAATTCTGGCAGGTAGCATCCAGGAATCGACACTCAGATCTCGGGTGGTTTCCGCCACAACACGCACACTGGAACTTGGATCTTCTGCCTCGTCTATCTCTCTGGTTCCTTTCTGAGTAGAGTCTGTTCACTTCCTCATCTTCCTCATCTGAACCGGTTGATGATTCAATGTACTCATAGTAAGAGGACGTGGCAGTGTGCTTTTTGGTTCCCTCTGTCTTCTTCTCTTTGTTCATGCTCGGGCTGCCCGCCATATTCATCTGCTTCATTTTTGCTGCAGATTTCTTTGCGGCTTCAGCGGCAGTTGCTTGAGCAATGGCTTCGTTGACGGTGATGTTTGGTCGGTTTAGTAGTTTGCTCTGTAAGGTTGCGTCTCTTAGTCCAAGGACTATGCGATCCCTCATGGCTTCGTCCATGTTGAGGAATTCACATGCCCCCCCAATGTCTCTTAATGCTTCTACGAAGTGTCCAATGCTCTCGCCTTCTAGTTGGTCGCACTTGTAAAACTTGTGTCTTCTAATTAGGTTGGATACGGCCGGTGCGTAATGATTCCTCAACATCCGATTCAGGTCTGGCCATGCCATCTGTTTAACATCATTTGGTCTTGCTAACGCTTTGGCCATTTTAAAAACAGTTGGACCGCAATGCATTAGGAATACGGCTCTCTTCCTTTGGTCGGTGATTCCTTGCAGCTCGTTGCTTTCTAAAAACATCAGGAATTTGTCAATGTACGACTCCCATTCTTCTTCGGCTGGGTTGAACGGTGCGGGTGGTGAATTCTTGCCGGCCATCTCGTTGGTCCTTCGGCTGTTGTTGCCATGTGCTTACGGTCTTTGTCTCTTTAATCCCACCCTCGTCGCCAGTGTTCTGTCGCCAGTAAAGAGACTCACAGACCAGAGTGAATTCAGCTCTTTAATAATAACAGTAACTTCAACTGCAGTCGAACTGCAGCAGCCCTTTTTATAGTGGCTGCTCCATGGCTCGCAACCAATGACATTTAGTTAAACTTCCCGCCGCTATTGGTGGCCAATCAGGTACTAACATTACTAACCAATTGTATCGTTGCTTCTGTTAACCAATAGGAACATCGCCCTAGAAGTCTTTATTTAAGTACACTACAGCTGCAATCTGGATACACTTATCATAGCAGTAAATTCTTCAACTTTAATACAGTATATTATTAATTGATTTATAAAATCATCATATAATATTGCTTCAGCCTTGGAGAGAAAGATTCAGGTAAATTTACAAGTATAAAAGCAGAAGGATAGAAATAAGAGGAAAAATTCCACTAAAAGTTATTTCATTGTTTTTCTAGGATGGAGAAAAAAGACACACCCACATTATACCCTTAAGCTGTTTCTGTCCTGATTATTGGCTTGACTCTAAATTAGTTTAAGAAAATCCTATCTGGATTGAGACACTTTGGCAACAGCCTGCAAGAGAACATGCTTTTACATCCTTCCATTAGACAAGGCCCCTGCTAGTGTGCCTTCCAAACTTTCTGTTCTTGGAAAACAATTGCCAATCTGTTTTTTCCCCTGCAGAGGGCAAAAGGCTTTTGAAATATTTATACTTTTGTTTGTGTATGAGTACACTCACATATAGTTTTTAAAGTTACATATACCAGATGGGAGCTTCATCACTGGAAACTTTCAAGAAGAGACTGGATTGCCATCTGTCAGAAATGGTGTAGGGTCTCCTGCTTGGGTGTGGGGTTGTACTAGAGGACCTACAAGGTCCCTTCCAACTCTGTTAATCTGTTAAAGATTGAAGTATCGAAATGCTCATATATGTAGGCACAATAACCACCTTGAAAATAAAAAAATCCATTTCTTGCTAACAAGTTGCAGTCTAATATTTTCTAGAGCTCACATTAATAGTAGTTTTGAAATAGCACAGTTGCTGTGACCTTTGCCTAAGATATAGCAGGTTGCTACTTTGAAATTCATCTGATAGATAAGGCATATGGACAGTTAAAGTACTATTTTTATTTCTATGAACTAGAAATATAGATAGCTAGTTGCTGCCCTCAACTTAAAAACAAAAAAGTTTATTGTTGCAATATTTCATCATTTCTCCAGTCACCTGAACTCCCAGCTGTCAAAGGGCCAATTATTAAAGGAAATCCTTGCAAGAAGTTAGGATTACTACCCTTCCAAAGCAATCAATGAACTTCCAAAGTTAGATCTAAGGTTTATAAGGATATAAACCTGATTCAGCCAAAACAGTATAACCTGAGGCATAAGAGCAAACTATTGTTTTAAAACCACAGCTAGCAAATGTGCCCCAAGATTCATTTCATGGTGAGTAGAAAGTGAAAAACAGGCAATGTTCTCCATTTCTGCCCTCATGCTGGCAATGAGGCCTCATAGCAGTGTGGAGAAGTCCAAATTGACCCCTTTAATTCCTTCACCCCCTTTTCATTATTATTATGGTCCATCACACAGAGATGTTCAGGCTTGGACTTGCCATTTATTATTTATTAAATTATTTGCCAACCATCTCATCACAAAATGACTGGGCTGCTTACAAAGTTCATTGCTGTCTCAAAATCTTTATCTTATCCAAATACTTTAAGTTATTTTTGTCTTTTTCAAGCTTACGCCATTGTAACTTTGTTGTTGATCTAAATCCACTAGGCAAATCTTCATTCATGGTGGCACAGGTAGGAAAAAAAAATGCAGTAATAAGATTTAGAGAAGCCTTCCAGGGCACTTTTATGAAGAAGGAATTTCCAAGAATTTCTGCTCAACTATGCATTAACCAAATGGATGGGACCTAAACTAGATAGGAAGAAGCTATCTTGCCATTTAGATCTGAATGTTTCAAGGTAGGGGAAAAGATTCAAACAACACTCTCTCTCAACAGCTGAAAAGACATTGCTAATAGGAAAGAAAGTTATGTTACCTGCGACTCAGGGTGAGATATTGCTAACTAAACTGATGATGATTATTACCTAAGCATTTATGATTTTCCTTGCAGGAAAAATATGCCAACTTGTAGGACTTCTAAGGGGAACACGGGCTGTGTTATATAATGCTGTGCAAGGGAAATCTGAATTAATTATCTCAAAATTCCACTGATGCCATTATGATTCAGAGTTATCTCACAGTGCTTATTGCATAATGCTATTCAGCTTGTCTCTCTGTAGCAATACAGACCAAAGTACTCCAAGGAACAGAGAATAGGTCACAAGCCTAAATATGAACCACTGCTACCACTGCTTCCTGCTACTTTTCAATACTTTTGGTTACAGCTCTCTTCTTTACAGCTACAAAACAGGAGATGGGGGAGGCTAGCTTTCTCATTCAGGTTGTTCTATATTCACATCTTTATTACAACAGTCTGGTGTAGAGATTAAAATGCTGGCCTAGAAACCAGGAGACTGTGATTTCTAGTTTTTCCTGAGGCATGAAAGCCAGCTGGGTGACTTGGGGCTACTTGAGTTACTTACACAATGTTGCCACTGTAGAGCAAATAGGAAGAGGGAGGAATATTATGTATTTTCTCTGGCTTGAGTTATTTATAAAAAGTAATAAAAGTAGACAAAAATAAATGAGTAAATGAATAAATTCTCAATCGTAAATTAATTGTGACTTCATAATCATTTTGGTTTACAGAAATGTTTACAGAATCCAGGATTAGACTTGGCTTGATGAGATAGGAATATAAAATTTATTTACTGTCTTTGTATGTTGCCTTTCAATAAGTACATCCAAGCAATTCAATAGAAATAATCAATTATATTTGATACTGAAAGGACAGTAACATAGATACTGGTCTCTGAGCCTGGTGGTTTTCTTGCAGGCGTATCATTACCCAAACTATGTAACATCATCAGTGTTATGGTAGCACTGATAATGTTACTTACTTTGGGTAATGAAACATCTGCAAGAAAACAACCAAGCTCAGAGAACACCAAAGACCCCCTCATTACAACCCTGAGCTACAAATATTCTCCTGCATAGGTCAAGCACCAGTGTAGAAAATCCTACGAGTCTGGTATCAACTGCTCAGCATTTCTCAAATATTGGAGGATATTCAGAAGATTTTCTTTCTTCTGACAATTACATGGAAACTAACACATACAATTTCTATGTTAAGCATCAACATTTTGCACTAAAACAGGAACATGAACCATACCAGTTTTTACGTACTTACAAGTCTTAATCATCTTACATGCTCATTCTAAATTAGTAACATTGCAATTGTATTATGAAATAATTGCAGATAGTGATCAACGTTAAAGGACAGTCCCCATGTACAGCATAAGCAAGTAATCAAATCAACTGATATTGGAGCACCAGTAATTAAGGCTACATTATTAGATTGATTCCCCTCTTCTCATCTTTTTGTTAATGTGGAGAGAAAAAACAGATTTCCACATCACTTATACCTAGCAAGTTTGCTTTCATTTATTATTAAAATGATATGGGTGGCCACATTTAGTACCTAAGGAAAAAACAGGTTACTAAGTGAAAGCCCTTTTCAAGAATTCTAATGTAACCCAGCGCAAAGCAGCAAATGGTAAGCATCCAGGTATACAAATAGATCAATTTCTGTGCCAGTCGATCTTCTTGTTATTATATATGGTCAGTGAATTTTCCATTCAGCAAGGGAAATTAAGTCAGGTAAAAGAATTCTTAATTTATATGACTGAAATTCTATAAATGCTACTGAAAGAAAACACTTCCTCCTTCTTCCTATTGCATGAATATTAAAAGCCAAAATCATTAATCTCCCTCACCAATGCTTTTTTATCAACAATAAAATTTACCATACTCTACTTCAAGCCTGCTACTCTTGAGAGTGGATAATGGGTTCATTATCTACTATTCTGGAACTTTTCAACATGTGGCTATGTATCCAATTAAATCCAATTACTTTGCTGCAGTATTTCTGCTTGAAATGGAACCTGTTGAAATACATCTCAAGTTTTTTTCAGTAAATTATTTAACCATCTCTCAAGACTTTTCACTTGAACTCCAATCTAGAAGAATTTGCTTCTACAGTATCTTACTCTTATTTGTACTGAAGTTGCTGAGGTAAAAAAACTCAAAAGATTTCCCTAAAAATATAAGAGGCCCAAATTATATGGCTTTGAATATGTGGTGCTTACAGTTTTCATGGTTGGAAGGAGAGAGGCAATACAGGTAGTCCTCAACTTATGACCACAACTAAGCCCAAAATTTCTGTTGCTAAGCAAGATACTTATTAAGTTAATTTTGCTCCATTTTATGACCTTTCTTGCCACAGTTGTTAAGTGAATCACTGCAGTTATTAAATTAATAACATGGTTGTTAAATGAATGTGAATGTGGCATCCGAATTTTGATCATGTGACTGCAGAGATGCTGCAATGGTCGTAAGCATGTAAAACAGTTATAAGTCATTTTTTCAGGCTTTTATACCTTAACAATTATTAAACAAATGGTTGTAAGTCAAGAACTACCTATACTTCTCAGAATCCATACCCTCAAACATGATGAGTATCTTTCCTCAATATATGCACATAGTAATATATAATGCAATGGAAACAACTGCATTGAATAAACATTTTCAACAACAAGTAGATGTAGACAGAGAGTCCCTGGCTTTGCAATCTAACAGATCTTCATCAATCAGCTAAGGGGGAAGAGAGGAAGTGCCATTGTTTAAATGTATGTTGCTTTTATACACATCCATCTTAAATTTGTTCCAGCTGGTTACCAGATAATTTGCTATTTTTCATTTCTAAAAGTATGTGAGATGTTGACATGCCTTGATACACCAGTAATACGAAAAGTTGGTTCTCAAGTTAAGTGCAGTTAATTACTTCCTCATCTCTCTTGAAGTCACTGAAGATTCTAGATTGGGTGATGTAGGCACTCCAAGTCTTTTCTGATCCTCTGCCATCCTCCCCTTTTCCCAATGAGTCATGTGAGCAATAGCATTTCCTCGAGACTCATTGAGTATCAGTGTTACTATTCTGGTATAATATGCTGACTAGTGAGAATAACTTTGCAAGAGACTGGCAGCTGAACAGAAAATTAAATTTCATGATTAGCTGCCCTTAGTAAATCCACTGAATTAAGCCACTGGTATATTTAAGTAAAAACTAATTAGCAGTAGAAGCTTATTAGACAATTCAAAAGTTTAAAAAAAATCAAATGAGTAATATGTCTATAGCATTGTGATTAAATGACTTATCTTGCTAAAGTTAATAGTATCCAACATTGATTTGAAGGGATAAGATGACACCTTCTATCTCTCAGAAGAAAATTAAAAGTAGTTTGCATTTATCTTCATCATTTATGATGATTTACAGCAGAGTTGTTCATCAGCTGTCTTTGCGAAGCTCAATCACTCTTTTTCAATTTTCTAAATTATCTCCCCCTCCCTCAGGGATCTCTAACTGGAATGTGAGTTACCTCCATTAAGTTTTCACCAAGGCCAAAGAAACAACTTAATGAACTCATTAAATCATCCAAATTATCTTTGCTAAATTGCCAATTGCAATTACTGTACTTCCCAACAACTCAGAATAGCTAAAATAGTAAGTACTTCCAAAGGATTTTTAAAATCCTATTAAATATTTGCATGCATCTTGAAATCCAAATTTGAATTGGTATTGTATTATATTATATTATTTATTATATTATATTATTTACAAGATACTTTGTATTTAAAGATCACTATTTAATATTCAGGAAGTGTTTATTGCAATATTTTTTAATTTGTATAAAGGGATAAACTGTTAGGGGATTTCTTAAGTAAATATATAAATTGTTCAGCAAGTAACAGCATTGGGCCATGTTTCCCAGGCTGAGAAGCTAAGCAAGTTTATCTCTGCTCAGTATTTGATGAGAGATCCACCAGGAAATTCCAACATTGAGGATTATTTGGGAAAATCATCATCATCATCATCATCATCATCATCATCATCATCCCAGAAAAAGGCAATGGCAAACTTCCTTTCTATGAAAACTGCATGCAGTTGTGCTCAACTTGAAGGACATGCTATTGTTTAGTATATATTGTATAAAATATGCATACCAAGAATCCATAAAACAGTATTCCACTCTAGAGCACAAAATTCTTTGTCTAGTTTTCAAGCAAAGATCAAGCAAAGTGCATCCTTGATCACCAAGTAGCAGTCAGAAGACATGATGAAAACTCCTTAATTGCACAACAATGGACAGACCTTCATTGTAGTTTCACCTGGGAGACAGTGAGCACCCTAGACCACGCTATGTCCAAAAGCACTAAAGAATTCCAGGAAGGTTGGCAGTGGCACTCTGACAAATCAGATAACTACAAACTCAGTAAAAAATACGCTAATCAAGGAACCAGCAAGAATACTCCCACCAACACTAACAGGGCAAGCCACTTATATAAAAACAGAGAGCAATCCCCATTCCCTTCTAGCACTGAAGAAATTACCTAGTCGGGTAATGAAATGTCTGCATTAAAACAACCAAGCTCAGAGGGCATCATAGATCTCTTTGCATTTTTCTCAATTCTTAACATAAAAGTAAAGGAAGCCCCAACTTCATGGTATGCTTTAGAATGAAAAGAAAACCAATTTCTGCAATACTTATTTTATAGACCTTAGTTGTTACCAGAAATTATAACAGGCACTGCAGTGTTGCCAGGCGTGTGGCCCAGTTACTCTGACCCTGACCTAAAGTGCTATTTTGTGAACAGTGGTGAACAATTAAAACATCTGCTTTTTCTAGAGATTCATTGGTCTTTGTGCGTTTTCTGAATACACCTTGCAATTTCTCAAGCATTACCACTCCACTTCATCCTTCTCCTTAACTTAACTGCTAACAATTATTTTGATATCCTCTATTTCTGCCTTATTTAGGAAAGAAATTGCAGCTGCCTACAGCTGAGATAATGGCTGTAATCTCTAAAGCTGGTTAGGAATGGCTGTGTCACATTCACCACATGCTAATTCAAAAGCATCACCTGAAGAGCTTCTCTGCCTTTCACAGTTCTTGATAGGGTTTTCAATGAAGTCAATCTGCTGCGTATGAAAACTATGAATACAATTCAGTCATTCACTTGCCAACATTTATTCAGAGTTTAGAGGGCTCCTGCCTATCTGTAGGTTTCAAATGAGCAACAAGATACACTGAAAGCAGAAAAATGTTCTCGGTCTGTAATGTGGATTCCATTTCTGACATCCGAACACGGTCAATTAGTTTTGTACTACAGCCATCACAACTGTGTAAAAATCCTGGCTAGCAAAAGATGAATTTTACACATTTGCCAGTTATTTGGGAAGAAAGCACCTGCAAGCCACTTGTTTTCTAGTAGACTGCAACTCATTTATAATGGCCTGCTTGATCGAATCTGTGCTGGTAAATTTTTCAGGGATCAGCATTGCTGGAAAATTGGGTGGGATTCTTTTAGGAAATCCCTGGGCTGGGTGACGAATTGAGAGGTCAAAACAGACACCTAGGAGAAGGCAATTCCAAACAGAAAATTTTCATAACAATTCTTCATAACAAATCTTGCCTTAGATATAAACAAATGCAATATTGTTAGTTCATGTTGCTGGATAACAAAAAAATAAGAAAACTGTTCCTCGTCTCTTATAAATTTGCTTCTTCTGATATATCTGTATTTCAACCAATATACAGTATATAAAGATTATTGAAACAAGATTTCCCTAAGAAAAAAGATTTGAAAAATATTTGTAGTTATTTTTGAAAAAAACATAAGTTCACCTTTAGAGTCCCCCCCACCCTCTATAGTGAAGAAAATAATTATAGCAGCAAGGCACTAAAACATTTTACTTTTTATCCATTATCTGCACATCATCTATTAATTTTAAATAATAGTTAATTTAAATGGAAGAAAACTTTTGAAAAGTTCAGGTTAAATGAAAATGAGAGTGAAATTTTGCCTTGCAAAACCTCCAAATTATGTGTCTGTATGCACTTATATGTACACAAAGATCTATAGATTATGTACATGCATGAAATATCTATATTCAACTAGTACGATTGCTATCTTGTTTGAGGTAGCAGGCTATGCCTTTACATTAATCAATTTGGAGCCTAAGGGTTATCCATTTCTCTAGAAAACCTTACATGTAGCTTCCCAAATCACTCCAAAGGTTGACACCAAATTGTACTTTTATATATGATAGAAGAATGTTTAAACCACTAAGTAGCCAATAATTTAAGACTTTGACTGAATGTTTTTTTTAAAAAAAAACAGCAAACAAAAATACTCCTGGGAGTAATTCAACAATCAATTGCCCAAAGAGTTGATCAGCCTTAATTCGCTGGTTGTGTTCAGATGGAGTCTATTCTGTCTGGGTTCCTTTAATTTGGATTCCTACATTGAACAAGTATTGGGCTTGACGGCTCCTTCCACCTCTGTAGCATTGTGAGGATCAGCGTATAACAACTTGTACTTCTGACTCCATTGCCACTTCCGCTCAACACTCAACACAGCTGACTGAATTGCCAGATGTTACAGCTCAACTCTGGATTGGCTCACCAAATACCAGAAGATTTAACAATCTGATCTTAAAAAACTGATAGGAGCTGCTCCAGTACATCACTGATTTTATGAAATGTGAAAGAAGGGGTTTCCTGTGTAGGCTTTAGCTACTTTGGAGATGAGTGTTACCTCGTATGTCATTCGATGGCCAAGCATAGCCCATGACCCCAAAATCATGGACAGCTTTGCTGCAATGTTTACTTATGAATAAATATTTGCCAATGAGAGTTGATAAAACTATAAACACTGTTGGGATAGATTGTAAACTTTACTTATTTTATGTTTAAGAAATCACAAATCTTCCACTCATTTGAACCCCATGTTTTTTAGATTATTAAGGTTAAACTACAGGCAGTTCTCAACTTACAACCATTTGTTTAGTAACCATTCAAAGTTACAATGGTCCTGACAAAAATGACCTATGTCTGTTTTTCATACATATGATCTTTGCAGCTTCCCTATGGTCATATGATCAAAAATCAGACATTTGGCAACTGGAATGTATTTATAACAGTTGCAGTGTCCTGGAGTCATGTGATCAACTATTGCAACCTTCTGACAAGCAAAGTCAATGGGAAGTCAGATTCACTGAACAATCCAGTTACTTATTCAGTGATTCACTTAATAATGTGGCAAGAAAAGTCATAAAATGGGACAAAATGAACTTAGCAACTGTCTTGCTTAGCAACAGAAATTTTGGGTTAAATTGTGGTCATATTCCTGGGCTTGGAACCAAATTATCTGAGGGACAATCTCTTGCCGATCACATTTACCTGACCCATCAGAGCGGGGAGGCAGGGGGATGCTGTGGGTCCCATCCCTGAGGGAGATATATCTGGTGGGACCCAGAAGAAGGGCGTTCTCCGTGGTGGCTCTCTCTGGAACATCATTTTCCCAGAATAGCCCCCTCTCTAATACTCTTCTGAAAGGCACTGAAGACCTGGTTCTGCCAGCGGGCCTGGGGAACCCAGAGCAGGATGGAGCCCATTAAATGGCTCATGTGATCTGCTGCCATCGGAGCGAGGGGTGGGAGTTGGGGGGTGATTTTTATTTTTATTTTCCAGATATTGTTCTATTGTACTGTATTCTTTTTATTAGTATTTATTTTTGTTTTAAATATGGTTTTACATTCTGTAAGCCGCCTCAAGTCATGGGCGATAGGCGACAATATAAATTCAGTAAATAAATAAATGAAATATGTTGAGGACTACCTTATTAACTTTCCAGGGATTATCATTTAAACATTCTCCTATCATAGTTGCAAGAAAAAATATTCTTCTTTTGATAAGTAAATTCATCTGAAAAGGCCTATACCTTTGGAGTTCTAAAGTGGCAATTATAGGGGCATATTTTACTTAGATGAGTAACTAAGAGAAGCAGATCCATTTGTTATCATTGTTACAGACTGACTCAATGTAAACATTAACAGAAAGGGATAAAAATATATTCAAAGAGCCAGTTTGGTCAGGTGATTAAAACACCAGGCTAGAAACCAGGAAACTGTGAAGTTTAGCCTTGCCTTAGGCATGAAGCCAGCTGGCTGACCTCAGGCCAGCCACTCTCTTTCACCTAGACAATGGTAAACCACTTTTGAAATCTTGTCATAAAACTGCAAGAATTTCTCAAGGTTGATTTGAAGGCTAAAAAGAAGAAAAAGGTGGGGGGAACCCTACCCAATTTACATAGGTAAATATATGCCTATGAAGGTGAATCCTATAAGGCATTTGTAGTAAAACAGTGAGTCCTTTATATAGCAATAGCACTTAGACCAGTATTGGGATTCAATTTTTTTTTACTACCAGTTCTCTGGACGAGGCTCGGTGAGCGTGACAGGGGAAAGATACTGTAAAATCTCCATTCCCTCCCCACTCCTAAGGGAAGGTTACCAACAGTTCTCTGAACTACTCAAAATTTGTGCTACCGGTTCTCCAGAACTGGTCAGAACCTGCCGAAGACCACTTCTGACTTAGACTTATATACCACTTTATAGTATGTTACAGCCCTCTCTAAGTAGTTTACAGAGTCAGCATATTGCCCCCAACAATTTGGGTCCTCATATAATGACTTCTGTATCGATATTCTATAGATTTTTCTTCTCACTAACTATGTTATAGTGGGCTTAGGGATAGCTTGGTTGCCTTTCTTCAGAAAGGAAAAAATACCAATAGACAATTATTAATTTATAACTGATTCATATGTTACTTATATACAGGTAGTCCTCAATTTACAACAGTTCACTTAGTGACAAATGCCAAGACTAATAGATAGGATTAGATTAGTACAGAGCTCTCCAAACTTGGCAACTTTAAGACTTGTGGACTTCAACTCCCAGTCCACAAGTCTTATAGTTGCCAAGTTTGGGGCCCCCTGCTTTAGTCTATTTTGTTGGACTTTCCCCCCGATACTAGAGGGGGAAAAATATGACAAGTCTTTTTTTTTCTCTAGCAATTATAGCATAATAATTCTATTAATAATTCTAATAAGTCTATTAAATAAGTGCTGATCATTTTTAAGTAGAACTGTTATGTCTTTGCATTATTTTGATATTACCATAAAAGTTCAATAAATGGTACCTTCTTTCTCACTGGATCGTCCATAAGGATCTTAAAAACTGGTAATAAATGGGTTGTTTATTTTTTTATTTATTTAAAAGGTGTCATGAGCAGCTGAATTCTTACATGCTTCAGAGGAAATGTTTGGCAGGATTAAAAGATGACTACAGACTGCCAGTAATTAATGTGTTCATGCTGTCTAATCTGTCTTTCCGCTGAAATGCATTCTAAGTTAAAGTATTAGCAATATTATCTTTAGCATTCAGGTTGAAGACACGTTGCATTTACAGATAACAATAAAAGCTGACAGTTCTACAGTTTTCTGGCAAATATGTGTTTTGTGATTTTCTCTAATCGTTATCACTAATGGGATGGCAGCAAACAAACAAAGTACATATAATTAAAACAGTAAAACTACATGATTGATGTTTCAATTATAAATTCCTGTAATTATATGCCCTATGTAAAAGGATTTCACTCACTGTACAGTTTCTTCAAATAGTACTATTCACAGGTCAGCTGACAAAACCAGCAGCTATTAGAAGTTTATTTCAGTTTATTAATCTGTAACAATATTTTAAAATTATGCTTGAATATTTTTGCAACAGATCAACTTGTGGTTTTGATGGAACTATATGAATTATTCCATTTTACACAAAAAATATTTATTTTTAATAAGTCAAAAGTTTTTAAGTTTCCAAGTGCTCTTCCTCTTTATGAAAATAAAGGGGGAAAGGTCAGAAGGAAAGAAAAAGAGAAATGCCACTACTGAGCCATATCTCCAAGAGCCTTCAGACATTCATACTGGCTAGCAGATACAAAAATGACAGAGTATTACACCACAGCTTGCAGGGATGAGGGGGAAAGTAAATGAGCATTCAGCTCCCCATTCTGGAAATATGAGATCCAACTGTAAAAAAATCAAAACTGCTTCTACACTCTGGTAGGTGTATGGATTCCTTGGTAAGATGATTCTATCTTTTGGTTTCAGTTGACAGCTATGTTGCAGAGTGAAGTGAATGGGAAATATAATATTATATAATATAATTCTTTATTGGCCAAGTGTGAATTTGTCTTGGTGCAAATGCGCTCAGTGTACATAAAAGAAAAGTTTGTAAATGCAGAAGTCTATTTTATAAATCTTTGGCTGGTCTAATAAAAATAGTGCCTCAGAATGGATTTTGGATTTTTTATCCTCATGCCTATATGACACCTGGGGACAGGCATCCAAAGGGATTTTTTAAATAGAATTTTCTAAAACACACACACACACTATTCACACACATGCATCATACATACCATACACAAACACATAGAAACATATGTATATATGAAAACTAAAGTAAGATAATTGTCACTTAACTACTGAGTTGCTGAATTTCCAGCAAATTTTTAATTCTTTATAATTTTACTTTTTAGAAGTTAGGGAGGGAGGGTGGGAGGGGGAGAAAGGGAAAAGAGAGAGAGAGTGCAGATAGAGAGATTAGAGAGATAGATGATAGGTAGAGAGACAGTCAGACAGACAGACATAGATACAATATCAGCAAAAATTAAACTTCATCAAGGAAAAAGCTTTTGTGGGCCTCAGAAGAAATAAGGTCCTTAATGTTCTCAAAGGAGCAAAAAGAAATGTCAGAATAATAATAGGTAAGACAAAGTAAAATCATAAAGTATTAAAAATTATCATTTATCAATATCCACATACAGTAACCAAAATTGGAAGGAAAGATGTCAACTACCATGAAACATGGCATTTGTGAATAGCTACGAACACTCTACTACATTGTACACAGATAACAGGGGTGGGATTCTACAGGTTCGCACCTATTTGCTAGAACCATTCGCTAACATTCTAAGCAGTTTGGAGAACCAGTTGTTAGGAGAAATTACTGGCCTAATCCTGTAAGGAAGGCAGGAATGAAACATTCTGGTGTTGCTTACAGAAACTGTCTTTCCGTTAACCTTTATTACATTCTTGGCAGGACTAGACTTCCTGTTTCAGGAACGTCTCTGGACTTCCCCTTCTTTGCTGGTACTTTGCTTGTGTGGAGTGACCATTCAAAGTTACAATGGCACTGGAAAAAGTGACTTATGACCATTTTTCACACTTACGACTGTTGCAACATCCCCACAGTCATGAGAGGCCAGGCAAGGAGATGCGTGAGTGATATTCAGTTGGCCACGCCCAGCCAATAACATGACCACCAAGCCATGCCCACCACCTAAGCCACGCCCACAGAACCAGTTGTTAAAAAATTTGAATCCCACCCCTGACAGATAAGTTGTAAAAGCTGTGACATCGGTTGCCAAATTCGATTACTGTACATTTGCTCTGAAGAAGCAGCAAGGTTAGTGAAACATCAACATATGTTCCTTGCTTCACACTGCATTACCCAGATATCAGTTCACCCATATGATTACAATGATGTATTTATTATGATTTAGAGACATATATGACTGTACTCTTTGGTTGCATTTGCAATCAGTGATTACTTTGTTGTAGTTATTATCTTCGATCATTTTCAAGTTACTTGTAAGGTTTTTTTAAGTAGAATATATTTTTTAATAATTAAATAAAAACTTTCTGCCCGGAATGTCCCAGAGGACTGATTTATTTCAATTTATTAAATAGTGGATGTTTCCAATTAGCTTGCACTGGGTGTACCCACAGCATTTTACTAGCATTGATAGACTGTTGCTACTAAAATATAAACAACACACATTAAACTAAGGTAGTATGAGGTCATTTTCTTCACTTATTGGAAATCTGATCGTTCAAAGTTACTTTAGAAATTTGTTATTATTTTTCTCCCAGTAGAATAAAAGAAAGCAAAGCAAAATAAAGCAAAATACCTTTTGAATTTACTTTTACATTGATGAAAACAAACTTGACAGCTAGAAAATTATAAACCCAAGGAAATAAAAAAACTGACAATAACGAAAACATTTGTGGATTTTTAATTTTTTTTTTGCGGGGGTGGGGGGGGGGTCATTTTTATTTTTTTATTTTGGTCATAATGATTTTTTAAAGTAAAATCCTCTACTTATCAGCTAAGTTAAATCAAGACTACTCCAAACCCACCACCAATACTATTAAACACATGGCATAACAAACAACTTCCTGAATGTTTTGTTCTTTCAATAAAGAGAAAAGGAATAAGCTGTGTGCAATTATAAAAGAGTGGGAGCTGCAGAAATTCAAGTACAATATGCAGTACTTTGTTTCTTTTAAAGAAATATCAGAACTACTTGACTTTGTACGAAAGTTTCTAACCTGAAATTTCTTTTAGTTCCAATTTTTGTCTGGATTCTAATATCTAGAAACTAACAGCTGTGTATTTCTCTCTCCTTCCCCCTAAACATCAGATTTTAATTTAACATTAAAATAAAAACGAGAAACTTAGGGCTATTACACCTTATTTTGATAGTCTTGTTTTTTAACCTGAACTCATCAATCAGCCCAGTGAGGTCAGAAAAATTAAGACAAGGGAAGAACAACTCATTTAATATTAAGGAAAGGGCCATGGTTAGTTGGATACTTGGCCTCAGTAACTAGAATGCTGTCCTCAGCATTCTTTCTTTCACGTAATCTATATTTTATTTCCTTTATAGATAGTCCTCGACCAACCAACCATTTGTTTAGTGACCGTTCAAAGTTACAATGGCACTGAAAAAAGTGACTTATGACCGGTTTTCACACCTACAAACATTGCAACACCTTCATGGTCATGTGATCAAAATGTGGATGCTTGGCAGCTGGTTCATATTTTTGATGGTGGCAGTGTCCCAGGGCCGTATGATCACTTTTTGAGACCTCCTGATAAGCAAAGTCAATAGAGAAGCTAGATTCACTCAACAAGTGTGTTACTAACTTAACATCTGTAGTGATTCACTTAACTGTGGCAAAAATGGTCCTAAAATAGGGCAAAACTCCCTTAACAACAGTCTTGCTTGGCGATGGAAATTTGGTATTCAGGTGTGGTCGTAAGTCGAGAACTACCTGTATTTGAGCAACCTGATTCAGAGTCAACAGAGTTTTAAAAATTGGAAACAATTGGGGTTCCAAAATACTTGTGAGTCTAGTGCAGATACAGTGACTCTCAAACTGTTATTTTCTACTCATTTCCAAAAGATATATTTTTATCTCAAAAATGAAAAAGAGGGAGAGAAAATGAACCTGAAGTTTACTTAGCCTTATTGTATTAACATTAAACAATACTTTAGCATTAAAGCTGAAGGCAGTCATTGTGTTGCAAAAGGGATTTAAAAAATAAAAAAGAAGAAATGGGATATTCTTAAGATATTATATTATTTTTTCTGACTTGCATTCAGTTTTTATAATTGAAAAAGTGATGGAAGTCAAGGTGCTATTATAATGTTTTTCCCTTTCTTTTTCTGCAATCTCACTAGCTTAGAATTAAGTATTCATGATATTCTCAAGGGTACTTTTGCATTACCAGTGCATTCATATGTGAAATGTATTTCTATCAGTTGAGGAAGCTTGTTTCTTTCTTCAAGATTATCAGCAATTTGGATGCTTTTAAAACAACCAGGAAAAAAAGACAAATCAATAAACTCAAATCACAAACTCATATTATAAACTAGTATATATAACTGCCACTGTTGGAAAAACTAGAAAACTGGGATTCAACCAATCAGAATTCTGTGCCTTAGGAATCTTAAACACCCATCTTGCAAACCACTATAAGAAATTTCCTTATGCTCACCAATATAATGCACTTAACAGAGGCCAGGAAAAATTTGCAAGGACATTTACAAGACTTAATTATTAGCAAAGCAAATAGTTTTCTTTGAAATGAACTGTGAGTTCATTAAGAGATCCTGGAGATTTTCTGGGTAATGCAAGTAGTCCTCATTTAGCAACCAATTGATTTAGCAATCATTCATAGTTACCACATAGATGAAAAAGTAACTGTCAGAGATGACCAGGCTGAGTCCAAAGGACAAGATCAAGCAGGGTCATTTCCTATAGTAGGAACACCATTCCTTACATTTATGGCAGGTCTATAAAGCAAAAAAAGGGCACAGAAGCACACCCTCAATTGGATGTCAACAGTGGACTAATATATTAAAGTAAAAATAAACTTTCATCAACCTACTCCCCCCCACCAAGTTTTTTATACCAAAAATATGAATTATCCATAGTAATCAGAAACAGATAAAAGATGAAAGGCAAGATGAGAAGGACTGAACATCTTAAAGTGACACTGGTAAACTTCATAAATACCAGTCATACCCCATTAGCCTTCATTTTGTTTGAGCAGAATTCTCAAGGGGAATTACTTTTTCTCTTTTCTATTCTGCATTCTTGAACAGTCAATAAGGTCATTTACCCATTCAGCAGGCATCCACTCAATGCCTATTAGGCAACTTTGATTTCATTCTAGAATTTGATCAACATAGTCAAATTCAGACTCGTTGACGTTGACCTACTGCTAGAAGTTGTCCAAATAGCAAATAGTCCCAGAAAATAGTCCCTTCCCTCCTTCTTATACCAAAGACAGTCAAGGCTAAATTATCTTGAGTCCTGTTTTTCTATGGCCAGCTTGTATTTTACTAGTTTGCCACATATTTTTTCAAGGCCATTTCTATGCTGCTCCACACTATGCATTTGGCATTTCATTTGGAGAGAAACGAATTGAAATGACATATCCGCACCATATACATTGCAATCAAAACTGAAATTAATTGGAATTATCTGGGCAGAGAATAAAAATATATTTATTTAAAAAAAAAAAACTTTTAAAAAAAGTCCTAGAGATTCTAGAAAATAAATCAGGCAATGTAGAAGGACAAAGTGTCTTTTTACTAACCAGGGGTAGAATTCTTAAACAGTTCTTCAACAGTATTTGACAGGTAAAAGCAGAGATTACTATATTTAATGTTTAATTATTTAATAATAATTTAGTATAATAATAATTATTATTATTTAATTATTATTTATTTAGCATGTATATTTATGTAATATAATCTGCAGCTAATATAAGCATTATAATACATGGGGGAAATACAATTTTCTCTTTTTCCTATATCTGTAAAAAAAGTTTGACATGCTTCAGGCTTTGATTAAACTTAAAACTCTATTAAATCAATGATGCATTTTGATTCAATAGTCCATAGTTTGCAAGTTCTATATATGCATGGATGAATGCATATACATAATAGCATCATTTACTAACCCTAACCCTTAGAATAAAAACAGTGATTTGATTGCAGTAGGAGTCTATAATAAAAATCACAAATAATTAAAATTAGCTGCATTCAGTTAATTAATTGTAAGTAAAATACATATATTTCCTTAGGACCGCTTCTCAAAAAAAATAACTGTAGGATAATGCAGTTTAAATGGAGGGACATCTAAATGCCCTGGTTCCATTGTTATTTATTTTATAAATTACATTTGAACAGAAATTAACCTTGCAATTATGAAAATATTTCTCTCTATCACTACCATTAATCTACTAATATACTTTTGCATGTATGCATATTCTCATTATTGTTTGAGAATGTTAATATGGAATGCACTAATAGCAGCATATTGTAGCTTTACAGTTCCTCCATGCATAGCATGGTAGAATGTGGGCCAGAGTCATTGGAGGGGAATTTTTTTTTGCAAGCAGGAAATCTTTTCTGTATACCAAAGATGCTTAGAGTCTTTGGTATGCAGGAAAAGAATGAAGGCAGTTCACATTATATCATATAAATATGCAGATAAGTTCTTTAATTTGTCAATATTTCTGTCTATAGGTAAGCAACAATAAAGAAACTACTCTGAAGTAATTCCTTGCAATTCTTTGCACAGGTGATATTCAGCAGGTTCTTACTGAAAAACAGTAGCGAAAATTTTGAGTAGTTCGGAGAACCGGCAAATACCGCCCCTGACTGGCCCCACCCCCATCTATTCTCACCCCCCCCCCCCGAGTCCCAGCTGATCAGCTGGGTCTTCTTTTGTTGCCCTGCACAAGAGAACGGAGCTGGAAAGCAGGTTAGTGGGATGGGAAGGGAATGGGGTTTTTGCAGGAGTGGGAAGGGAATTGAGATTTTACAATATCCTTCCCCTGGAGTGGGGTGGGAATAGAGATTTTACAATATCCTTCCCCTGCCATGCCCACCAAGCCACACCACACCCACCAAGCCATGCCCACAGAACCAGTAGTAAAAAAATTTGAATCCCACCACTGGCTTCTTGGTTCTGTGGGCCTGACATTCCATAAGAATCAGATCTATCCCAGAAGGAAGCACTTTTTTCTTCCTAAACCTCTCATTCTAGTTTTCCATGGCTTTCCTTAGTTGCCAGGCCTGTGCATTTCCTTTAGTTCCTTGAATGGATGGGAATTATTCTCTCCATCCACTCAATGCAAGAGAATTTGTCCACTGAAGATAGATAGATAGATAGATAGATAGATAGATAGATAGATAGATAGATAGATAGATAGATAGATAGATAGATAGAGATAAGGTACCTTATGAAACCACACCACATCCATCAGTACTTTAAAAAGAATGCTCCTAACAGGCATTAGAAAAGACATTGTTCTGAAAAAAAAAAAGATCAGGGTATATTTTTGTTCATTTCAGAATGTTCCAGACTAGATTACTAGCCCTGTTGCTTTTTATCAACACTGCAATTGGATTTTGAAAATTTCAATCCATACATGTGGACACCTTGCCTTTGGGCATACAAATATACATACATACATCAAAGTTACATATGAAGGGGGAAAGAAATGTTGGATAAATGGTGGCACAATCTTTGTTTTTATTGCCATGTTAAAATGAAGCTTTATTATTAGTTCATCTGAGTGAAATATCATTAGATTGCTTAAATATTGACCTCTGAATGACCATTTCACTTATTTTTGCTTTTAAATGGCAAGAAAATGTTCAATAAGTAAATTAATAGACAAGAGCACATGCCCCTTTTACAACACACTGCTTCATGGGAATTGAGCAATGGTTATTTTATTTTTAATATTTTTTCCAATTTGTGGGATTTTTTTTTAATCCAAAGGACTTTAATACTGAGAAGAAACTTTACTGTATCTATAATCAGATTTATCAAAGAAGAGAGAATGTATCAATCGCCTCCATACATTTTAATAGGGAAAAAATAATATAATTTTCTCCAACTGATAAGTTCAAAATGAATGTTTTGACTCCATAACTATAAAATGTAAAATTAAAAATGTAAATCTGTGAATCTATGTGAAACAATTGCTATTGCCTGCACAGTGACATGCATTGGCATGAATGATGCATATGACAGCAGTGGTTATGTGATGAGATTTATCTTGTGTGCCAATTTGTATCCATTCCTGGACCTTGCATACGGTCACTTAGTCATTTCCAGATTGGATTACTGCAATTCACTGTATTGTTGTTGGAGCGGTCATTGAAAACCATAACTTTCAAAATGCTTTATTTATTTGTTTCTTGGTTTGTTAGTTTGGTAAATGTATATAACTTCCCCTCTTACATATGCGATGCTAGTTCAAAAATAACAGTACAACAAATAATCAAAAACATATCAATAAAAAGCATCAAAACATTAAAAGCAATAAAGCCACTACTTTTTTTGCATCATTTTGCAGCTCCAATGGCTTTTCTGCAGGTTCCCTGCAACCTTTATTGCTTAAGTAGCAAACATGGAGATACAGAACTACATTTTTTTTCTATCTCCATTGCTTGGTTCTCCATTGCTTATACTAGCTAAGAGCCAGTTTGGTCTAGTGGTTAAAGGCAGCAGGCTGGAAAACCAGGCAACTATGAATTCTTGTCCTTAGACAAGAAAGCAGGCTGGGTGACCTTGGGACTGTCAATCTCTTTTAACCCAACTCATCTCGCAGGTTGTTGTTGTGGGGAATATAGGAAGAGAAAGGAGTATTTTTATAAAAATAACAAAGGCAAGATATAAATAAATCAATACATTTACAACATACAGTTTTGTCAGCTGAACATACCCCCAAGACAAATGAAATTTGCCAGTCATGATGGAATGTTTTCAGAATCAAGCTGTGCAGACCTGGTACCCACAAACATTCATGATCCGCAAGGACTAGATTGCCTGAGGGGAGTCAAGGGTCATTTTTCACTGTTGTACCAAGACAGGCTTCCCACAAAAACGTGTCAAAAGACAACATGTTGTACATCGGTTTTTGATAGTTTATAGCAGGGGTAGGCAACAACGGCTCCTTTTTACAAATAGCAAAATCATGCCTTTTATTTTGAGGATTACTGCATTTAAATTTGAGATTCATAATGCATTACCTCACACTTTGCAGCATGTAATGTGCCATTAATTCACAATTCACACACACAAAAAATCCAACCGATGGTCATAAAAAGAAGTTTACAGGGATCAAAATGCAAATGTGAACAACATTATGAGAGTTCAGATTCTGACACCAAGGAGTGTGTGGTTGGTTGCCAACTCCAAATTACCTGATTAGAAAGCTACCATTAAAGAGATCAGCGGGCTGTCCTACTTGCTGGAACTGAAGCATGACATGATATGGTTTCCAATTTCTATGTCCTGGATGACTGGTCAGAAAGATCACTTATTTATGGGCAGTAAGTTTAAATAAATGGTAGGAAAAAAGCTGGCCCTTACCAAATGAGAAGGCTATTTATCAGAAATGCAAGGAAAGCTTAGGGAGTTACTCCCCCAGCGTTTCCTGAAGATCATTATGAGCAGGGGTGGGATTCAAATTTTTTAACAACCGGTTCTGTGGGCATGGCTTAGTTGGTGGGCGTGGCTTGGTGATCATGTGACTGGGTGGACATGGCTTGGTCATTTTATTGGCTGGGCGTGGCCAACTCAATTTCAGTCACATCGAGGCATGCATCTCCTTGCCTGGCCTCTCGTGACTGTGGGGATGCTGCAACAGTCGTGTGAAAAATGGTCATAGGTCACTTTTTTCAGTGCCATTATAACTTTGAATGGTCACTCCACACAAGCAAAGTACCAGCAGAGGGGAAAAAAACTCCAGAGACGTTCCTGAGACAGGAAGTCTAGTCCTGCCAAGAATGTAATAAGGGTTAACGGAGAGGCAGTTTCTGTAAGCAAAACCAGAATGTTTCCTTCCTGCCTTCCTTACAGGATTAGGCCAGTAATTTCTTCTAATAACCGGTTCTCCGAACTGCTTAGAATGTTAACAAGCGGTTCTAGCGAATAGGTGTGAACTGGTAGAATCCCATCCCTGATTATGAGGCACTTTTCTCCTCCGTCCTATAAATGTGTAACTTTTTTTAAAAAAAAAGATGAATACACTTTTAAATTCAGAAATTTTCTTTAAGGGCATTGGCAATTATTTAAAGATGATGTGTAAATTAAAGCTTTATGATGTATATTATATGCTTGACTTCCTAGTTTTGATTTCTGCTGTAATAAATATTGATTTTTAAATAGTATTTTAATGAGATAAGGACTAACTTTCATGGCTGATTCGGCCAAAATAAGATCCAGGTTTGTTTGCTTGTGCTTGGAATCAATTATGAGAGTTTAAGGGATCATACATCTTAATTCTTACAAATTTAAAATATTGAAGACATGTAGTTGTTCCTCACGATCCCTGTAGAATATTTTATGCTATCTGAGGCTTCCCTCACACCACTAAGCCTTAGAAAGAACTTCAGACAAGTCAACAGTTATGCTCTTATCTCGAAATACTTGGGATGAGGAACAAAGATCATCAAACAGTAGCCACCTTGATTAGATGGGAACACAGAAATGCACCTTCCCTTCATTCATTTTGTGAATGTGCACCCATTCCATGAAAGTAAAAATAGGAGCAGTTTTGCAAAGCCATCAAGCTAGCACCATTATCTGGGCAGGATCTACTACTAAAAGTATACAAAATCCAGTAGATAAGGTGAAGGAGAAATTATCTCCACAAACCCCATGAAGACATGGTTTCTCAAAACATTAATAACTACTTCTATCTAATTTTCCTGCATTTTCAACAATGCAGAGGTGGTATTCAGCAGGTTCTGACCAGTTCTGGAGAACCGGTAGTGGACATTTTGAGTTGTTCAGAGAACCGGCAAATACCACGTCTGACTGGACATTTTGCAGTATCCTTCCCCTGCCATGTCCACCAAGCCACGCCAACAGAACTGGTAGTAAAAAAAATTTGAATCCCACCACTGCAACAATGCCACAAGTAAGAATGACATAAAGTAATGGGACCCAAGAGATTCAAAACTGTTTTCAAGTCAGTGTACAGTGGTTCTATGAATTTGTATGTCTTTTATGCAGAAATGTTGATTTCTCCATAAAAGAAGGGGTAAGAATCAGCATATCATGTTTAATTCAGTATCATATTACTTTTCAGTGGAATAAGCTCACTATAATAAGCTCACTATAATAAGCTCACATTTGCAAGGTTAATACATTATTTTTAGTGCCAAATAAGAGAGCCAGCTTGGTGCAGTCATTAAGACATAAGACTAGGAGACCATGAGTCTAGCTGGGAGGCCTTGGGCCAGCCAGGCCTAGAATTCACGCAATGGCAAACCATTTCCAAGATCTTATCAAGATATATGCAGGAACTTGTACAGGCAGCCAACAGATGTCTGGACTAAGTCAAGTTAAGGTGCGCGAGCGCGCGTGCACACACACACATACACACACACACAAAGAACTAGTATATTTGAAGAAAAACAGGTTTTAGTATAATAATGCTAAGCATTATGCCTTACTGTGTGAAGGCATATCTGACCTAATCAGATTCTGTACCCAAACATATGTTATAAAATTGTCTGTTCACCACATTCCAATATTAAAATGTACCATGTCACCCAGCTCTCATCCCATGCTATCCTGGTTCATGTATTATTTCAATAGCTTAACTTAAGTTTGTATTCTGAAATCCTAGATGTACATCTTTTTGCAAATATGTTGACATTACATATTTTTCTCTCGCAGAACATTCTGTCTTCCCCTAAATCCATCTGTAACATTGGATATGTCAGAGAAAGAAACCCTGTTCCAAAAGCCAACACAATAAATAGACCCTGGTTTGCACTTTACTGCCACATGGGCTTCCACTGTTATGAAGTGTTGAAAGACAACTGAAAAAAAAAGTAAAAATTTAATTATTTTTATTGCATTTGGTAATATGACTAGTAAACAAAACTTGAGATGCAGGAGAAGCAGCTTAATTGTAATCACTGAAGAAAGTGGATAAGCTTAATACCCCTATTTACTTCATCTCCACCTATAACACTTCATTTTTTTCCTGTAACTGTAGTAAATGTCAAATATTAAAGAATTTCCTGCAAGAAAAATGTAACCCTTTCCATTGCGGAATTAAATCTAGATCTTTTACAGTACCATAGGTAAGACAGGATAGAAAAAAAATAGAATATATGAATATATATATATATATATATATATATATATATATATATATATATATATATTCTTCAACATTGAATATCACACATTTCTACTATAGCTCACATCATCAAGAGCAGTTGCTTTTATAATTTTGTCATAATAATCATTAATTTGATCAAATTTATTACAGCCCAAAATTTAAATACTAAATATTGAGTAAAAGAAATATCCTTAATATACATATACATATGTGTGTGTACATGTTTGTGTGAGAAAACCAAGAAGTGTAATGGGGTATAAAATTACAAATCTTGCTGTATGATAGTTATTTTGTTTTGTTTTTTTAAATCCAGGCATGAAACCAGCAGCTAACTACTTCATCACATTGTAGACTATATAACTAACATCTAGAATTGACTCTGCCTCCAAGGGATTGAAAACTGCTTGAGAAAGAGTTGCTAAGGGATCAGTGTGTAACAAATGAAATGTTATCTGTATTGCTAAAGGACAGTACGACAGTATAGGCTTTACTAAATTAGTAAATCTGGCAAATGAAAAAATAACCTCTTTTCTACCTGAAATTCAGTTCTTCTCAAAACAGATACCGTCTAACATTTCAGCTACATAAAATTGCAGTCCACTCAACAAAGTCTAAAATGTCATTTCGACATATTTAGAGTTTTCTATCTCAAACGATCTATTTAAATAATTACTTTTGTGGTATTGTTAAAAAATTGCCACATTACTTCCAGAAAACAAGGATATTTTCTGTGTTGCAACGTATTGGTAAATCACATTAGGCTGGCAGGCATTCTTAAAATCATGAAGGGGAAAAAAAATCAAGATAATGTGATTCTTGATTAATGAATGCAGAATATTTGGCTGAGATATGCGGTAAGAAAAAAATAACCTTTCTTTCAGTGTCAGGAATATCTCCTGGATGTCTGCTAAAAAAGCCGGCTGGCATTTTGCACTTGCATTACATTCTGTGCTGCCATGGTTGCCTAGCAACCAAAAAGTATTTTCAGGCAAGATAGGGTGAACATTTAGGAATATAGACAACAGAAAGACTCAGAAGGCTCTGCCTCATAGCAAACTTGAGTCTGCATAAATTATACCAACTTAAATTGGGCTTGCCCAATTGCCAAGGCCTCAGTGAAAAGGACTGATGCTATCCTGAAGTTTTATTAAACAGAGCTGGAAGGGAGCTTTCAGGTCTTCTAGTCCAGCCACTTGCTTAAGTAGCAGATCCTATACCAATGATGGCTAACCTTTTCGTCGTTGCATGCTGAAAGTGTGCATGCACACACACACACGTTTGCCTGCAATCATAATGCAATATGCGCATGACCCCCATCCCCTGCACATGTGCGTGCAACCCCCCTGCATGCACCACATGCCTCTGCACATGCATGTGCTGCACCGTGCACCTCTGTGCATGCACATACGACCCCCTGTGCATGCTGTATGCCTCTGCACATGCGTGTGACCCCCCTTGCACGCTATGTGCCTCTATGCATGTGCGAGCGCCTCCCATGCATGCCCTGCCCCTACATATGCATGGCAGATACCCAACAATCAACTGGCTGGCAGGAGGCATGTGTGCATGCACAGTGGATCTGTTCCAGGCAACAGCTCACGTGCCGGCAGAAATGGCTCTGCGTGCCACTTCTGGCATGTGTGCCACAGCTTTGCCATCACAGCCCTATACCATTTCAGACAAATGACTGTTCAGTCTCTTCTTAAAAACCTACAGTGATGAAGCACCTGCAACTTATGAACTTCTGAATGCAAGCTGTCCCACTGGTTAATTGTCCTCACTAATAGGAAGTTTCTGCTTAATTCCAGATTGCTACTCTCTTTGATTAGTTTCCATCCATTGTTTCTTGTACTGCCCTCTGGTGCATTGGAAAATTAATTGTGAACTTTAAACTATGAGAATTATCAACAGGAACCACCACCTATTGCAAAGCAATGATATCTAGGCTGCACAAATCCAAGTTACTCTTTGACAGGCTTTACTTAGCTTAATACATAGCAATTGATTTCCCCGGTTTGAAAAATAAATTGATGAATTTAAGACATTATTATAAAAAATAGAATTCTAAGTTATCTAAAAACGTCTCAGGGTTGGAGGGAAGCATACTGTAGAGTAGTCTTTTTTGGGGGTGCGGGGGAGAAAATGGTCTATGTTGTAACAGCACAATCATGTGCAGCAAAGTGAGAGGCACTTTCACAATTAGACAAGTGAATTCATCTTTATCGTAAGGCTACACTGACAAATTTTGAAAGTTTGAAAGTACACATCTATGTATACAGGCTGATGATAAGTTTAGGAAGAATGGTTTCTGTGGTTGTGGACTCCACCTCCTGTTTTATCTGATTATTCCCTAAACAGCATCATCCCCCCCCCCATCTCCCAAGGCCATTCTCATGTATTATTATTATTTTTCTTATATGTATCCATGTATTCATAACTATGTTTTTACTTATACCTATTATCTTGTAAGCAATTGACAAAAATAAATAAAACAAACAAACAAATAAATAAATAAATAAAATAGAATACCTGATGATGTTTCAAGAAATGTATTTCTTTCTTCTATTCCTGCTACCTTGGTTTACATTTTATAATATTTGCTGATATTAATCAGAAGCAATGGCTGAGTAGAACATCTAAACAGGGGGTCTGGACTTAAACAGTTGCATGTCCAGTTGTAGAGGGGATGCACTTTTTGCACTTCTTTTAAGAGTTAGAAGCCGGAAGAATTTCTTATGCATAGGCAGAAGGAAGGAACAGCTGGTAAGTGGGATAAATCATCATCAGAGCCATTGATCAGAAGACAGTGCTCATATTTTACAGGCCCAATATATAAATATCTACTTGAAGCAAGCATATGTGTACAATCACATATGCATACAAAGATGCCTATATCGTGCAGTGGTGGTATTCAAATAAAGTTGCCACCGGTTCAATGGGAGTGGCTTGGTGGCTGCGCTTTGTGTGCATGCACACTTTGCATGCACGCACGTGCCAAACACGCACTTTGCACAGGCGCAGAGGCAGAGGCATTCTAACTTGCCTCCTGCAAGCCTGCACGATGCTGGTCGCTGCAGCAGCTGTCGCACAGTGCTATTCTACACTGCGCAAAGCAGCTGCGCTTTGAATCCTGGCCATAAAAGTGAGTATGGGAGCCCAGGCGGGTGGGTGGGCCAGACACAGAGCAACGAAGAGAACCGGTTCATCTCCACTGCTCATCGCCACTATCGGCTCTCCAGAACCGGGCAGAACCGGTCGAATACCACCACTGATACAGTGATATCTTTGGTATTCGATGAATTTTGACATGGAAATTTTGTCCCAGTGCTCAGCATTTGTCTAGTACGCATTGCACAAGCTACAACTTGTCTGTGTCATCTGACTTTTGACTCACTATATCATTCCTTAGGAGAAAAATGTGTTTGGTGCTCAACATTTTTGGTACTCAATGTATCTCCCCGGAGCCAATTAACAATGAATACGGAGGTACCACTATAGTGTGCTGCCAATTCAAATACAAACAAGCTTTTTTATGCTGCAGTAGGGACCTTCTTCATAACTTCTTTTTAGAGACTCAAAAACTCAAAGATTAATAATCCTTACTGTGGTACTTGTTAATTCCCTTTCATCAAAAATAAAGAGCTGTGGTTTAAAGAGCTGTTTAGACAGCAACAGACATTTTACACATAAAATGCCATTGTTTCAAATCTTAGTCTCTGAAGCCAGGGAAGACTTGCGGGGGGTGTCCTGCCTGAACTTTTGGAGGGCAGCTGGAAATTAGAATGTGTAACTGTGATTTGGAGGGCCCAATGGTATGACATCATAAAACTACATCCTATCCCTAGTCAGTTCATCTGAGTTTATTAATATTCATTTTTGAGCACAGAGCTTACAGCCAAAGACTGAATTTGTTCTCGTTTAGCTAGTTATGTATATCCAGCCCCGTGAGTATGCAATGCTTCATGGCATAGCAATTGTGAACCCCACCATTTCCAGAATTCATGGTTAAAGAAGCAGTGGTTTATTGTGATCTAAGCAAATTAGAAACTCAGAAGCACAATTCTCTCTTCATAAAGCATGGAGGGGGAAGGAAGCTTTGTATTTATATAAATTCAGAAATAATGAGCAACATTTCAAGTATTTTAATTATAGGAATGGTTATCGGAGGATCATTCCATTTATCACTTTAATTTGCAATACTTTGGACTCAGTAATAAGCAAATGACAATAGAACAGGAAGTTGTAGGTGTCTCTATGTTTGTGTGTCTACGCTATAAGGAACATAGATGTTATAGAGGGTTTCTTTTAACTAACCTAGGACCCATGAAATTGTTGAAATAAAACTAACACTATAAATTGGGTAATTGTTAATTAACTCAGTTAATTTCCAGGCAAGTATAAGCCAAAAAACTCACACTTTAGTCTATAAATAGTGTTAGGAAAGAAAAGCATTTCTTGTCTTGGGCTTGTCCTAGGTTCTATTCCAACCTAGAAAGGCTTCTGGTTTCTTACCTTTAGCACCCTCTTTAATGCTGCTCATTAATCACAAAATAGGCATCCTCTTAAGCCAAGTGATCATTCCCTGAATTTTGGGGCCCCTTATTCTATCTTGGAATAACCCAGGGGTGTGATTCAAAATTTTTAACAACCGGTTCTGTGGGCATGGCTTAGGTGGTGGGTGTGACTGGGTGGACATGGCTTGGTGGTCATGTTATTGGTTGGATGTGGCCAACTCAATATCACTCACATCGAGGCACGCATCTCCTTGCCTGGCCTCTCGTGACTGTGGGGATGCTGCAACAGTCGTAAGTGTGAAAAATGGACATAAATCACTTTTTTCAGTGCCATTGTAACGTTGAATGGTCACTCCACACAAGCAAAGTACCAGCAAAGGAGGGGAAAAAAACTACAGAGAAGTTCCTGAGATAGGAAGTCTAGGCCTGCCAAGAATGTAATAAGGGTTAATGGAGAGGCAGTTTCTGTAAGCAACACCAGATTGTTTCCTTCCTGCCTTCTTTACAGGATTAGGCCAGTAATTTCTTCTAACAACCAGTTCTTCAAACGGCTTAGAATGTTAACAACGGGTTCTAGTGAATAGGTGCGAAACTGTAGAATCCCACCCTTGGAATAACCCCAAACTTTCTAGGAAGAATGGACCTCCTTTACATTCACCCAACTCATTCTGCTCTCATTTTCCCTCACTAAAGGCCGATGTGATGGCTTTGGACATCCTTGCCTGTTCTCCCAATCTCAAATCTAGTGTGGCAGATTGCATGGCTCTGCTCAGATCAAGGAGAATCTAGAGGCTTGTTTCCTGGCAAATGAAACAAGGATAATATTCCATCTGAGCAGAAAAGGAGATTTGGTTTTTGCAGCATCTCCCCTGACACAAGCCCTTTTGCTTGCTCCAGGTCCATATTAGTCATGCACTAGCACCCATTGTGAAGTTCACTGGAAAAATAATCTCTTGTCACTGGCTTTGTAAACACAGAGCCAAACCTTTTCAGCAAAGCCCTTTTAGTCTCTTTTGCTTCTGCCCTTTTAAAATTCATTACAACATCCTACAGTAAGTTGTTCCATAAAGTGATCACAAGTGATTTAGCAAGTCACTGGGCTAAAAGTCATCATAGTTGGCAGACTGAGAGGTGGGAACGAGTTAGCTAGCAAGGAAAGTAGCTGCAACAGGGATTCCCTGTGGTGCTTTCTGATGGGGTTTTGCCAGGTGCCCATCAGCTTGCTAGATTTAACCGTCAGGTTCTAAAGGGTTTTTGATATTGTTCTGGTTTAATGCAAGCTTTACAAATGAATCGAGTGTCACAAAGTTGTGTCACATTACATCTTTAACACTGCCACTTTTGAAGCATTAAATTCCTCGTGCTGCACTTGGCTTGTAATCTTGTAACCATCCACTGAGCTTCTGCAACATCATTGGCTCTTTGCATTTCAGTTGTAAGATAGTTCACTGGTCATGAATGATGATTTTACCTGAACAATTAAAGGAACTTTATACATTAATGCCTTCCTTTAAAAAAAATAATGTCATATAGTAGCTTGCTGTTACAAAAAACCCTCTCTTTAGGAAAAGGCAAAACTAAGGATGGATTCTTTTGATCCATCCTGTTAAGAAAGCCTTTTTATTACTTTCAGAAGCTCTGTGAAGTGAGGAAAACCATCTAGTAGAATCAGAATACATAGGTGATACACTTTTTAATTAGTAGCAGAATTAATAAGTTAATAAATAATGAAGTAATTATTATTGAAATCAATCAAGTAAAAGTCTTGGAAACAGCAAAGCAAAGGCTTTGGTATATAGAATGTTTATAGAAAATTGAAAAGTGTTTTTACAGGCTTTGCAGATAAAACATCAGAGTGATCTGACCCTCATCTGTAATGGACAGATTATTTTAACCCAGCACCTTTCTGAGTTGTGTGATTTTGATTTTGAGACCTGTTATTCCTAAAACATGGGGTTGTAATCAACCCTGACTGCTCTTTAGAAGGCCAAATCCTGAAGATGAAACTCAAATATTTTGGCCACCTAATGAGAAGGAAGGACTCACTGGAGAAGAGCTTAATGCTGGGAAACATTGAGAGCAAAATAAGAAGGGGGCAACAGAGAATGAGGTGGCTGGATGGAGTCCCTGAAGCAGTCGGAGTGAGCTTAAATGGACTCCAGGAAGATGGTAGAGGACAGGAAGGCCTGGAGGAACATGGTCCATGGGGTCGCAATGGGTCGGACATAACTTCGCAACTAACAATAACAACAACAACAACAACACTTATTTGGATATTCATAGTCACATTTTCTATTTTTTTTTATTTTCCCTAGCATATCCCCTGTTTTCTTTTATATCTTAGGATATAAAATCAAGGAAAAATTAATAATGATTAGAATTGTAAATAACGATCAAGAATAATTCACAAATATAAGCTAAGAAAGAATTACATAATTGGGAAGAAGATTTGGAAACACCATAGTTCCAAAAAATCAAATAATTTTTTTTAAAATACATATTAGTTTTGTTATACTACCTTTGATAAAATGTCTTCATGTAACACATTAATTTTTATGCAAGTACCATACTATCTCAGTTTTAATAGTGGAATACACAGTTCTATATTAAGCCAGAAGATGAATTATTAATTCAACTGAATCAATGAAACTTCTGCTGTAATTCTTAGCTATCAATAAACCTCCTTTAAAAATGATCAGGCCTCCTTGTTTCATTTTCTGCCCAGACGAAACTAAAACCATATACAAACTACTCATTATTCATCTACTGCAGTGAGAGCAAAAGGAGTAACTTTACGTGTATAATTGCTCCTAAACTAACTAAGAATTAGATCTCCCATTAGTGGAAACTCAAAATTGCATTTAAGCTATTGTGTTTAAATTATTTTATACATACCCTTTACTGAATGGATGGACAAACCAGATTCTGCTACCATAGGAAAGCTGATAAATGGTACTTTGAGTCATAATAATGAGAAACTTTCATTTGTTTCATATATGGGGTGGTGTTATTAATATAAGTCATTAAGTTCTTTGAGACAAAGTAAATTGGCAGACAGTTGTGATTGAAGGTGTTGCTGATTACATGCATATATCACACACTTTCTTTAAAAAAAAATAAGATTTCAACAAAGGGACAAAGCACCAAGTGTGAAAAAAACAGTTACAGAGTGAAAATAATATTTTGGTAATTCTTTCCTTTGATTTTTTTCCATTTGTTCCCTCAATTGCTAACTTAAAATAACTAATTGTACTTTGCAATAAATATTAAGGTTTATTTCTGTTTAAGTCATTTCATCTATTATGGAATGGTCTGATAGTCATGTCTTATTTTCTTTCTTTCAATTGGAATTTTCACCTACTATGTTCTTTTTTTCTAATTGGTTGAAAACTGTAGAATTCCTCTCATACTCGCTTCCAATATATAATTGTCTTTGATATCCCAGAAGGTGTATAACGGTGCTAACCACAGCTTGTTGAATAAACCACAATTGAATGGATTCATCAAGCATGGAAGGCAATAAGCCACAATGTCTGGGGTTACTATAAATGCTAAGCCAAAATCAAATAATCTTTTAGACTTCTCCCAGACTGATAGTTGGTCACCAGCAGAGATTCAACAATGAAAATTTTCATTATCATTAATATGAAAAACAAAACAAAACAAAACCAGAGACCCATCAGGAACTGCAACTGGAAAATTCAAGCCTCATAAATTATCAAGATCAACTTTATGTCTCTTTCTCCTACCTATGCACCATAACGGCATGGGACCAGACTAACCATAGAACCATCTTGTTCACTTTCAATCAACCTGTTCCATCCAGTCAGACAGAGAAGGCATGTTGCAGACCCCATCAGTTAAAGAACTCCAACTGATGGGGTGCAAGAAGAGAGCCTTCTTTGCTGTTGCCCCCACCCTGTGGAATATGCTCCCTCTGGAGGTGAGACAAGCCACACCCTCCCCACCTTCTGGAGAAGAAAATGAAAACATGGCCCTGCACCCTTACATGGGGAGCCCAGGGGGCCACATGGCTTTGGAACTGCTTAGTTCCCTAAAAACCTTCCTGTCACCTTTCAATTAATTTCAACGGTGTCTAATCATCTTTGCTTCCTCCTAATTTTTTAACATATATATAATTTTATTGCACTACCTAGACGCCCTAATTGGAGGAAAGGGGCAGTTCAGAAATGTGGAAAATTATATTAAACTGTTGTTATTATAATGTTTATGAATAATTTAATGTCTGTTTATACACCATCCAATGTTGCTCTATGAGGGAGATGAATGTTTTTAAATAGATAGATAGATAGATAGATAGATAGATAGATAGATAGATAGATAGATAGATAGATAGTAGGCAGGTGGGTAGATAGTAGTTAGGTAGGTAGATAGTAGGTAAGTAGGTAGATGATAGATAGATAGATAGATAGATAGATAGATAGATAGATAGATAGATAGATAGAGTGAGTAGTGGGATTAAAAAAATACTACTGGTTCTGTGGGCGTGGCTTGGTGGGCGTGGAAGTGGGAGTGGAAGGATACTATAAAATCTCCACTCAGAAGTAGTATTTGCCGGATCTCTGAACTACTTAAAATTTTCACTACTGGTTCTCCAGAACTGGTCAGAACCTGCTGAATACCACCTTTGGATGGATGGATGGATGGATGGATGGATGGATGGATGGATGGATAGATAGATAGATAGATAGATAGATAGATAGATAGATAGATAGATAGATAGATAGACAGACAGACAGACAGACAGATAGATAGATAGATAATGGGCTGAGAGGCCCTTAATTTTTGGTGGAAAGAGCATCTGACATTTGTCCTTGTAATTCTAATGAGCTAGTTTGCTTTCAGGCCCTTCTGACCTTGCTTGATCTAACTTTCTGCACCACAACATGAGGAGCTAGCATACTGTGTTGAACCTTGCAAATCTAGAGATCAGCTTTCACCAAATAAATCAATGGCTATTAACTGTTAAAAAGAAACTTAAAATAATTGCCTCTGGAGAGAGTGGGGAATGAAAATAAGCCCAAACCTGCTCATTGACCCTGATGGGAGATTGAAATGCCATGCATGGAAAATATATTATCTCATCAACTTTTCCTGAATTGCATTATTAGCAACTAATGTTTTCATTAATAGAATCCCAGTAACAACAAGTCAAGTTTCAGCCTTCTGTACAGATATCTTAGGTGAGCCAGTGGGAAGCCTGCCACACAACTCCTATTAACATTAATTGGGAGCAGAACATTTAGAAACTGAACTGAATATTAATGCCTTAGTGAGGACATAAATAATGTTTCACATCTCCAAGTGTCACCAATTCATTCCAGGAGGAAAATACCTTGGCCTATATTGAACCTGAAAATAAATCAAATTTCCTTCTAGAATATACACAGCATATGTAGTGAAAAGATGGCTTGCCATTAGGTTATTACACATTTTGTACAGAACAACATGATTGTAATTGACAAGAAAACAAAACAAAGCACCAAAGTAGTACCTTGCTGCTTACCCTACTAATTAAGGGCTTTGTTTACATTGGAAAAGTGACAATTACATATGATTCTTGTTGTTTGGTTTTACTCTAATTTTTGCAACCTGGTTTACAAAACAGAGAAATCAACATCTGTAAATCTCTGGCAGAAATCCTTGCACTGTATCGGTGTTTACAGAGAATTCTGGTCATACTGTATATTCAAGCAGTATTCAAAGCTTTTTGATCCGTGGCCTTTAATCGGCCCTAGGGCCAGACAAATTCTTTTAACTCTTTTGTTAAGAGGTTTGCTGAAATATTGGTGGCTAATTTAATAGAGATTAAGTCTATTAGGCTCTGTTCCAAAACATTTACTTATGTAATTTTGTTTGAAATTCAATACAGCGTCATTTCCACACCTTCATTAGTTCTAGTTTTGTCACAGTGCAGTCTAATCATACCACATCTGCTGGTGCAGTGAGGTGTCATATTGGCCCTAGGATTCAGGCACATTTAATTGCCAGTTGCATCTTGAGCTAAGCTGAGCTCAATCAAGCAATTTCACTTTTGTTTTCACTGAAAGAGCAGCAGATACATTCATCCTGTGAAAACAAAAATAAGTAGCACCAAGCACTGAGCACATTCTCCTTCAAAAACAAAAGCCTGTGGATTTATTTTTCTTAGTCCAAGTTAAAATTCACCCATGTGAACATCTTCTCAGATGCTGGAATATAAATGATTTTATCTCATTTGCTTAATCTCACATTTATCTCCATATTTTTTTCTTTGTTCCACCCAGGTAGGGAGTGCTCAATTCCAAGTCTGCATTTTGGTTACGTGAGAGTTTCTACCGAACAAGAATTTGTTTAATCAACAAATTGAGTAAATTGGTCTCAATGGACTTTACACTACTCCTAAAACTAAAATCTTACGGTATCTCTGGATACCTGCATTACTGGATAGAAGCATTCCTGTCAAACAGACAACAAATGGTCAAAATTGGGAGCGTCCCATCAAATTCTGTACCTGTCAACAGTGGTGTCCCCCAAGGCAGTGTTCTAGGACCAACTCTCTTCATACTCTACATAAATGATCTCTGTGATCATATTAAGAGCAACTGCGTCCTCTTCGCTGATGATGTAAAGCTATTCAACACCACAGACAATACTGCTACCCTTCAAAAAGACCTTGACTATGTATCAGAATGGTCAAACAAATGGCAACTTCAAATCTCAACAAATAAATGCTCTGTCCTACATATTGGCAAAAAAAATCAGAAAATAAAATACAGGCTGAATAGTCAAGACCTTGTTGATGATCCAAACTCTGTCAAGGATCTTGGAGTACTCATCTCAAATGACCTAAGTGCTAGAGCCCACTGTAACTACATAGCCAAAAAGGCGTTAAGAGTGGTTAACCTAATCCTACATAGCTTTTTCTCTGGTAATATTACACTAATAACTAGAGCATACAAACATTTGCTAGACCAATACTCGAATACAGTTCATCAGTCTGGAACCCACATTACGTATCTGATATTAACACAGTTGAGAAAGTCCAGAAATATTTCACAAGAAGAATTTTCCACTCCTCTATTCGTTGTAGAATACCTTATGCCACCAGGCTCGAAATTCTAGACCTAGAAAACCTAGAAGTACGCTGCCTTCGGTCCGATCTTAGTATATAAAATCATAATTGCAATGTCCTACCTGTCAATGAATACTTCAACTTCAACCATAACAACACTAGAGTAAACAATAGATACAAACTCAAGGTTAATCGCACCAAACTTGATTGCAGGAAATACGACTTCAGCAACAGAGTGGTCAATGTCTGGAATACTCTACCTGACTCTGTGGTTCTTTCCCCAAACCCCAAAAACTTTAACCTTAGACTGTCTACTATTGACTTCACCCCTTTCCTAAGAGGTCTGTAGGGGGCGTGCATAACCGCACCAACGTGCCTACCATCTCTGTCCTATTGTTTCTTTTATATTTTTTTAAATTTTTCTTATATGTATCCATGCATTCATAACTATGTTTTTACTTATATCTATTATCTTGTAAGCAATTGACAAATAACAATAAATAATAAATAAATAAATATTTTTTTTCTTTGTTCCACCCAGGTACGGAGTGCTCAATTCCAAGTCTGCATTTTGGTTACCTGAGAGTTTCTACTGAACAAGAATCTGTTTAATCAACAAATTGAGTAAATTGGTCCCAATTGACTTTTTATTTTGCTGAACATACATTAAGTCAGATTGAAGTTTTTTCATCATTGAAAATATACCATAATATTTAATGGAATTTAATAGTTGATTTATGTTCATTTGTTTATGTCATTTAAGTTCCTGAAAAAACTCAGTATAATGTGCAATCCCTCCCCCCTCAAAAATACCTACAAATATAAACACAAAAATAAAGCAACCTGAACAATAATGATATTCAATAAAACAATGTTCATTTAAAATGGTACTTTAAAAGGCTATCTGATCCTGGACCAGTTGTTCTTTTGCAAATGCATGGGTGAAGAACATAGGCTGAGGATTATTCCAAAAGGTATAGTGTAGATCAGCCATACATTCCTTGACAGATAGTTATATACAGTTAATTTTCACTTAATTAAGCTAATTGGGATTGGAAACTCCATCATTAAGTGATGCTGTTGTAAGTTGGCAAACAACGTCAATGACAGGTAGACCTGACTGCTGTAGTTAAGCACAGACCACATGTTTCATGAAGTGAAAACTTCACAGGACCGTGACTTCTCCATTTGACTTTTGCAGGGATGGTTACAAAGGGAAAAATCACAAACTGAGAACATGTGATTGCAGGAATGCTGTGATGGTTATAACTATGAAGTCCAGTTCTGACTGCAACTTGTTCAGTATCATAGTAAGTTTAAACAGTTCCTTAAATGATGACCACCTGTATCTGAAGTCTGAAAGTATGAGTACTTTATTCCCAGCTATTGCATTATGGGCCAAAATACACTTGTCTACACAAATTCACTTTGTCTTCCAAGATGACATTAGACAAGATGATTTTTTTAAAGTAAAAAAGTTAAACTACCTAAAAACTAAAGTATGTCCAGGAGTGTGTAGATAGCCTTGAGGAAAATATTCATCTGTTGTAGCCCAGAAAAAAAAAGGAGTGAGAAACAAGCTCAGAATTGTCCTGCCATGATTCCCTTTAACAAGTAAAGAAGAAGAAATGCTGCTAGTGCTTCCGAGATTCTGTTATTATAACCTATATTGATTAAGATAAAATCAATATATAGGTGAAACTCGAAAAATTAGAATATCATGCAAAAAATCATTTATTTCAGTAATGCAACTTAAAAAGTGAAACTATTATATGAGATAGACTCATTACATCCAAAGCAAGATAGTTCAAGCCATGATTTATCATAATTGTGATGATTATGGCTTACAGCTCATGAAAACCCCAAATCCACAATCTCAGAAAATTAGAATATTACATGCAATCAATAAAACAAGGATTATACATAGAACAATATCGGACTTTTGAAAAGTATAAGCATGCATAATGTACTCAGTACTTGGTTTGGGCCCCTTTTGCAGCAATTACTGCCTCAATGTGGCTTGGCATGGAAGCTGTCAGCCTGTGACACTGCTGAGGTGTTATGAAAGACCAGGATGCTTCAATAGCGGCCTTCAGCTCTTCTGCATTGTTTGGTCTCATGTCTCTCATCTTTCTCTTGGCAATGCCCCATAGATTCACTATGGGGTTCAGTTCAGGTGAGTTTGCTGGCCAATCAAGCACAGTAATCCCATGGTCATTGAACCAGGTATTGGTGCTTTTGGCAGTGTGGGCAGGTGCCAAGCCCTGCTGTAAAATGAAGTCAGCATCCCCATAAAGCTCGTCTGTGGAAGGAAGCATGAAGTGCTCCAAAATCTTCTGGCTGCATTGTCCATGGACTTAATGAAGCACAGTGGACCAACACCAGCAGATGGCTCCCCAAATCAACACAGTCTTTGGAAACTTCATACTGGACTCCAAGCATCTTGCAGCGTGTGCCTCTCCATTCTTCCTCCAGACTCTGGGTCCTTGGTTTCCAAATGAGATGCAAAAGTTGCTCTCATCAGAAAAGAGGACTTTGGACCACTGAGCAACAGACCAGTTCTGTTTTTCTTTAGCCCAGGTAAGATGCTTCTGACATCGTTTGTTGTTCAGGAGCGGCTTGACAAGAGGAATACGATATTTGAAGCCCATGTCCAGGATCCATCTGTGTGTGGTGGCTCTTGATGCACTGACTCCAGCCTCAGTCCACTCGTTGTGAAAGTCCCCAACACTTTTGAATGGCCTTTTCCTGACAATCCTCTCCAGGCTGTGGTCATCCCCGCTGCTTGTGCACCTTTTTCTTCCACACTTTTCCCTTCCACATAACTTTCTATTAATGTGCTTTGATACAGCACTTTAGGAACATCCAACTTCTTTTGCAATTACCTTTTGAGGCTTCCCCTCCTTATGGAGGGTGTCAATGATGGTTTTCTGCACAACTGTCAGGTCAGCAGTCTTTCCCATGGTTGTGATTCCTACTGAACCAGACTGAGAGACCATTTAAAGGCTCAGGAACCCTTTGCAAGTGTTATGGCTTAATTAGCTGATTAGAGTGGGACACTTTGAGCCTAGAATATTGAACCTTTTCACCAGATTCTAATTTTCTGAGATTGTGGATTTAGGGTTTTCATGAGCTGTAAACCATAATCATCACAATTATGATACATCAAGGCTTTAACTATCTTGCTTTGCATGTAATGAGTCTATCTCATATATTAGCTTTACATTTTAAGTTGCATTACTGAAATAAATGAACTTTTGCATGATATTCTAATTTTTCAAGTTTCACCTGTATTTAATATTTCTTGAGAAGTCTGTTTCCTGTTCTGGTCTACCTCAAAGGCTGACTGTATGGTTTACTGAGAGTGGATTATTGTAGACCATGTAGACCTGAAGCTGGTACATCAATTAAAGCTTGTCATAAATTCCCTCTGTCTCTGCCTCTTGAAATAGATTGAAATCAAGGAGAGTCTCCCAATCATTCCCCACTTCTTTGCAGAAAGTGCTGTATTTTTCAGAACAGTCCACCTCCTTACTTTATGATCCTGAGGATCACTCCTCCACAACAGCTTTATCTTATATGAATTCAGCTCCAATTAGTTCTAAATATCTGAATTTCCATTCATTTCAAAAGACATAGTCTAAGTCTGGATTCCACTCAATGTAATCTTAAAAAGATAACTTTTTTTGCCACTTGATTTCTATCATTGATCAAATGAGAATTTTAAAACTTCTTTGAGTTATAGAGGTTTACACACACACACACACACACACGTACAAACACAAATACACACACATTTATGTATAAATGTGTATATGTACATTCCAGAGGTGGTATTCAGCAGATTCTGACCAGTTCTGGAGAACCAGTAGCAGAAATTTTGAGTAGTTCAGAGAACCAACAAATACCTGACTGGCCCTGCCCCCATCTATTCTCTGTCTCCCAAATCCCAGCTGATGGGCTGGGTCTTCTTTTGTTGCCCTGCACAGGAGAATGGAGCTAGAAAGCAGGTTAAGTAGGGTGGGGAGGGAATGGGGATTTTGCAATATCCTTCCCCTGCCACGCCCACCAAGCCAATACACACCCACCAAGCCATGCCCACAGGCGTTGAATCGCACCACTGCTACATACGTATGTATATATCTGCAGTTATATTTTGATCAATCCATATATGCATTATTTATCCACAAAAAAAAAAAAAAAAAAAAACACATGAAATCTTTTTAGAAATTTTCCAACTTAAACTGTGAGCATGAAATAGAGTAGCATGTGAACCAGTGCCAGATTGAAAAGGGGGAAATATACTCAAATCATAATCTAGGTTTTGTTAAATTAAATATTTGACTGGCTTATCCTTTTAACAGATGCTATGTCCTTTCAAATGCCCATATTCTAATACAGATTAAATTATTATTGGTGTTCGGTCTCCCCTAGAGCCATTTCTATATCTGGGACTATACATTCCTGGATAGCTTTGTACATTTACATGATTGTCTGTTTTGACAACTGATACACTGATACTATGAAGAACTCATAGTATTCTATGGCTGTCTGGTACACAGAAAGTATCTGTTGAAATTGTTGCCCTATTCATATCCATTTTGGGGAGTGATGTGAGCAAATATCAAGTGCAAACAAAGACTGCTGGAAAACATTGCATGGATAAACAGATAAGGCCGAGATGTAGCCTAAATTGTCTAGCCCTTCTCATTAGCACTATGGGTTTCACTCAACTAATTTTTAGCACTTACCCTGAATCTGCAAGGGCAAGCAGCGAAGGCACATTCTTAGCCAAGCGGCAGGAACTATTTTGTAAATGAGACTCCTGTTTCCCACAGAATGAACAGAATTCCTCCTATACACTGAGCATTCACGAGATTAGAAACTGTACAAGCAGGAGCTTGTTTTGCAAACAAGAGTCAGTCACAGGGCAGCCAGTTCCAATTGGCTGATTGGCCAGAATGCTAGCTAAAGCTGAAGCAAGCCCTGAAGAAAATAAATTAACACAAGGATATGTGAAAAACCTTGCTGTCCTGTGCCAAAGCCATTACAATAATCCAAACTAGCTCTGCCAATTTGATGTTCAATATTTTCTAGCTTATCAGTTCTAACGATGGATTGAATCGTCCTTTGCATCAACACAAGCAAATCCCAATGTTCCCTACTGACCTCTGTACAAATGGGCAAAGAAAGTGGTTTACAGAAAGATGCGGTGGCTTTGATAAAAAAAAAAAAAAAACATTGCAATTTATATGCGGGGGTGTATTTCATGCCTTTATAAAATAATCAGAAAGGATAAAAGGAGGAGGAGCTGGCATTTTCCATCTCAACCCCATTTATTTCAAATCCTTACACAAAAGCCCTGCAATAATGATGCCTGAAGAAACCAGTCTTCACAGATTCCACCTGAAGTGAATTGTTTATTATCTACGATTTTTTCTATTTCACAAATAATCTAAAATGTGTATTTAGGGATCAAAAACATGAAAAACTACATAACTCTATGGAGATAATAGTGGTGGTACTGGTCATGATGGGGGTGGGGTGGGGGTGGGGGATGGTGATGATGACAACTGAGCCATGTAAAAACAGGGTGAAACAGATTTATGGGTGAATAGATACTTGCCAATTCCTATACTCAGAGCTAGAAAAACAAGCAAACAAAAAACGCTGAGCATCTGAGTAGCCCATACTATATAACTATAAGGTTAATAGATTACTACATTGTGGAAGCTAACATAGAAAATCAAGTCTAATACAACATATTTTCCTATCATTTCATAAAGTAGAAACTACAGAACATGTTCTTGGTGGCTCCTTTTATGAAGACATCCGAACCAAATTCACCCTATCTTTGATTAATAGATAGCAATAGCAATACCACTTGGACTTATATACCATTTCATAGTGCTTTACATCCTTCTCTAAACAGTTTACAGAGTCAGCATATTTCCCCCAACAATCTGGGTCCTCATTTTATCAACCTCGGAAGGATGGAAGGCTGAGTCAATCCTGAGCTAGTCAGAATCAAACTGCTGGCAATTGGCAGAATTAGCCTGCCATACTGCATTCCAACCACTGCGCCTCAGTGGCATGATGGTGTGAGTGATTGCCTAAGTAATATCCTGGTCACTCAGATTCAGCCTATGCCCAGATGCTAATCATAGTTTAACTGCTTCTGCTACAGTGCATCTACCTAAGTTTTGGATTATACTAAATATAATTTCTGTGTCTATATTGTAAGTAAAAAGAGGCTGCATCATAGACCTCACACATTGATGTTAGTTAGGTTGTATTCTCTCTCTCTCTCTCTCTCTCTCTCTCTCTCTCTCTCTCTCTCTCTCTCTCTCTCTCTCTCTCTCTCTCTCTCTCTCTCTATATATATATATATATATATATATATATATATATATATATATATATATATATATATATGCTTTGCTTGTAGTGGTCTATAATCAACTAAAATTGAATTGAGTTTAATATATCAGGCACAAGCATCAGAAGCACTTGAGAATAGTCTCAATCAGAAGCTTTATTGCTTATCAATATTTGTTTATATATTCATTTATTTATTCCATTTTTATAGCCACCCAACTCAACCAAGTGACTCTGGGTGGCTTACAGTTCTAAAATTATAAAACAGATTTTAATGTAAAAAATTAAAATAAAAACATCCGCAGAATAAATAAGTACAAACAGCAGCCGTGATGTTACAAGTATCTTGCCAGACTGACTACATGTCCCTGGGAATGGTCTGTTACAGCTTCAGGGATTCTGGGGAAGGTCTGGCCTGTGCTACTTTCTGCAATGCAAAAACTCTGAGCTCTGTCCCCCCTTAACACCTCCCTCCCGTCTAGCTGGAAATTCCACCACAAATAGTTGGTACCAAATTGTGAAAGAGACGGAAAGTGGGAGCAATACCTATATAGAAATATGATGATTCTGTGCTTGCTTGTATGTGTTAAATAGCTCACAAAATATATCATTGAGAAGCCTGAAAAAAGCAGCCCATCTTTTCTCCTTTTCATGCATACCTTATCCTGTCATTAACACCACTATCTTCATTCAAAAGATCCTGCTGTGATTCAAGGCCAACCATCGGAACACATATCCCTTTTACGAGATACCACAAACACAGAAATCCATGTGTTAGGCAAGATATTGAATATATTCATTGTAGAAAGAGCACTGAGTTGAAAAATAAGCCCAGGGAAATAAAATATTTAGCCCTTGGGACGTCAACTGGTCCTACTCATTCTTACTGTGATCCATAGTGACACTGGATAAACACAAGTACGTTGCATACACTTGCATTTGTTGCTGCAGGGGTCAGTGTCTATTAGGGTCCCCCAATTAGTCCTGGGCAATTAGAAAATAGAAATGTGAAGATTAAACATCTACTAAACCAGCTGTTCTTTAACTACACAGTGTTATTTGTCTTTAAAGCCATAACAAGCTGATTACTGCAAACAAGTTCTCTACCACAATCAAAATCCAAGTTATTTCTCACAGTGCTGTACATTCATAACAGTAGGAACTAAAAACCGATATTGTGAATCAATTTTTTTTTTCTGTTGCTGGAGACAGCTGATTACAAAATATTGCTACAAGAAGGCTTGGAATCTCAAGCGTTTTTTGCAATAGCAATGAAACACCAATATCTACTCTGAGAGAGCCTGCTAACAAATTGACACCTTTCAAAATAAAGCAAATACTCTTCAGATGTATGGTAGCAAGTCCAAAGAATATAGGAGTTCTCAAAAAAAAAAACACCACCTTCATTCATCTCCTGCAAACTTTCAAATAAAATTGCAATATCATTTGATGTACTTTTAGTATAATATAAGAATATTTTATTAGGGTTCACTTGTCTGGCCAAGCAAATGTTATTAAGTTTATCTATAGATAATCCCAGGTTTTTTTTATGCTTTTATGTTTCTGCCATGCAATCATCTGTTAACGCTTCACAAAGTTTACCCCGTGAAGAAACTCCGCTTCAGAAAGAGCAAATAAAGGCAGACAGACTATCCTTTTTTAAGATGGAAATCTTCCTATATTTTTATGAACATGCTATGACTTTGGGGTCTAAAAAGTCATGACGATAAAGTCTCAGATTTTATTTTAATTTTTAATTTTTTTGTATACAGAGGCCACCATCATACAAAAGTAAGTTAGCCAAGAAAAGAATTTCACATAAAGAGGATAGGAAGTATGCTGAGTCCTGTGTCTTCCTTGCTGCTGATTTGGAGTTTGACATTGGGAATGAAATAAAATACAACAGGAAAACATCAGGACCTGGAAAAACATGAGAATTTATTGTAGTAAGGAATAAGGACAAGGTGGAGAGCTTGATTTAAATCATTAATGTTAAGGATTAATATTCCTGGGAAAATGTGCACATAGTGAACGTTGACCAATGCTATGAATAAATTGAAAATAAACAGTGTCAAACATCCATCACCAGTGTTATTTCAGCCTACATCAGTAAAATAAGCAGACCGGGATTATGTATGGTTTTTCAGGCGTGTGCGTGTGTGTGTGTGTGTGTGTGTGTGTGTGTGTGTGTGTGTTTGGGTTCATTACTATGTCCTTCTAACCATGGCACAAAGATGCTAACTGTACTTAAGGGACAGGTCTTTGTGATACTGCCTTCATCTTATCCCCAACTTGTCATGAAGGCAGCTTACATTTATCTTTAGCAAAGTCTTGCCATTAACATGATCTTCAGTGATGCCAATGATGATATGTTGGGATTTGCTAGATGCTTCTTCAGGCTGATATAAAGATGCTTCCTCTCTTTTTCTTTTGACCACTTAGCACTCCCCTCCAAGGTCAGCCATTTTGCCTTAGGCTACAGGGCAGGTTGGCTGCCTTACTTCTGTAAGCTTAACTTAAGTCAATGTGTTTTGGTGGGAAGGCACATTCAGCCATGGAAATTTCCTTGCCTTAACCTGTCTTGTAGTAAATCTGTAAGGACAGCAGTACTGATCTTGTTACTAAGACCAAATAAGCTTGGCAATAAGAGCAGTACATGTTTTAGCAGACCACTTTTCTATTGCAGGCTGGAGAATTCAGGAAGCCAAGGAACACCAAAGAGAAATCAGTATGTGCTTCATTGATTATAGTCAATCACACTTGGTGTCGCGACTACGCAACAGAGATGAAGTTATTCAGCCCATGATCTCTGTAGGACCGTCAACCGAACAAATTCAGATGTTGACCACAAAAGAGATAACCAAAAAGTAATTAGAAGAGGCTACAAAAATGGATGTATGGATAAAAACAAATAGTGCCTGTTTACATAAAGATGGATTGTATTGGAGAGGGGATAAAATATATGTTCCATCAAATTGTAGGAAAAATATATTATCCCATTGTCATGATATAAGGCAGGCTGGACACTTTGGATTTTTAAAAACACTACATTTGGTAAGGTGGCAGTTTTGGTGGCCACATATGAGATCAGACATTGAACATTGAAAGAATGCCACATTTGTGCTACTCAAGAGAAGCATTTGTGCTTGAAACCTCAAGTAGGAAAACCTTTAGGACTATTACAAACTGTATCAGATCCAAACCAGCCATGGCAAGATATAGCCATGGACTTTTTTTGTGGAGTTGCCCAGCAGTAACGGATATACAGTAATCTGGACTATTATAGACTTGTTTTCAAAACAAACTCATTTTATACCATGTAAAGGATTACCTTCGGCAACAAAATTAGCCAACCTGTTTATAAAATATGTATATAGATTACATGGCACACCTAGGAGGATAATTTCGGATAGAGGTGTGCAATTCACAGCACAATTTTGGAGAGCATTTGTAAGCCTTTTAGGATGCTCTCAAGGTCTTAGCTCTGCATACCACCCCATTACCAATGGTGCTTCTGAAAGAGCTAATGCGATGATTGAAAGGTATTTGAGATCATATACATCTTATCAACAGAGAGAATGGGCTGATTTACTTCCATTTGCTGAAGCAGCATATAATAATGCTATACATGAAAGTACAGGATATAGCCCATTCCAGGTAGTAAATGGAATAGAAATTGTGCCAATCCCTGATTTACAATGTGATGAACAACAACCCATAAATGTCCAAATGTGGTCGAAAAAGGTTCAGGATAGTTGGGATAAAGTAAAAGAGACTCTCAATAAAACAGCACTAGAATAAAAACATCAAGCAAACAAGAAAAGAAAAAAGTATAAAGCATTCAAACCTGGATATCATGTTTACCTATCAACTAAATATATAAAATTACACCTAAATAGTTGAAAATTGGGACCAAAATATATTGGACCTTTCCAAATTATGAAAGTGATAAACCCCGTAACAGTAAAACTTAAATGTAAACAGTAACCTTAACCACGGTTACATCGAATACATCCTGTATTTCATGCTAGTTTACTTAAGCCTGTACAACACATTGATATACCTCAACTTGAGGAATCTGTAATAGCTAAAGATGTAACCCATGCTGAAATTGATAAAATTCTAGATTCGCGGATATGTAGAAATGTGTTACAATACTTACTGAGATGGAAAGGATATCCTGAAACAGAAGCAACCTGGGTAAAAGTAGCAGATGTGTGTGCAAATAGACTGATAAGGCAATTTCATACCAAACATCCCGATAAACCTGGACCAGAGAGATATAATTAGTGATATAATGTATATTGTTTTATAGACTGGTTCCTGGTAGAGGGGGATGCATGTCGCGACTACACAACACACGCGTTTGCATCGAAGCCACAGCAACCTGAAGGAAGGCATTCCTCTTCATCAGAATAAACTCTGCATCATGATAATATGCGCGGTCTATGTAAAATGCTGTGAGGTGAAGCTCTATGCATTAACCACGATTCATGTGATTGAGTTCATACGAATAATTATCATTAAAAATGGTAATCATGGGTAATCAGGGTAATCAGGAGTAATGAAGGGTAATGAGGGGAAATCATTATAAATATCGAGTCCCAGGAAACTCAGGTTAGATCCAACTTTATTTTGTTTGCTTAACTATTATCTCAGACTCCTTGTGGAGGAAGGAATAAACAATAAGCTTTTGTGTTACGAAATACTGAAGCGAAGAGTGTCTTATTTTCTCCCTGCATTTGTGCCAAAGAGTAGCTGAGATTTGGACTGTGTTGATCAGGTAAAGCTGTGGAAAAATGGTCAGAAAAATTGAAATTCCAGAGCATCTCATTGTCCTCATGAGAAACTTATATGCAGGTCAGAAAGCACAGTTCATGAACACGACAAAACAAGCTGGCTCCTGGTTCGCAACAAGGCTGCATACCTTCCCTTATTTATTCAACCTATATGCAGAATATACATTAAGAGAAACTGAATTGGAAGAAGATAAGTGTGGTTTTAAAACTGCAGAAAGAAACATCAATAACTGCATGATGCACTATATACTATGCTAATGACCTGACTCTTAAAGACAAACATGCAAAAGATTTGCAAGATTGTACTAAGAGTCAAAGAGGACAATGAAGCAAAAGGGAATAAATTAAATGTAGAGAAGACCAAATTAATGACAACTGACAGAACACCCAGCCTTACAACTGACAATGAAGATGTTGATGTAGTGAGTTAGTTTCTTCCTTCAAGAGCCACTGCCAACAGTAAAGGAACATACAGTCAAAAAATATGCCACAGACTAGCCCTAGGTAAAGAAGCTACGAAAGTCTTGGAAAAGATATTCAAATGTTGTGATGTGTTATACCTACTAAGGTCAGAACCATGCAAGCCATGGAATTCCCTATGATATTATGGAAGAAAACATTGAACTTTAAAGAAGCATTATAGGGTGAATATTGACAACTTTGAAAGCTGGTGTTGGAGAAAACCCCTGAGAATAGTGTGGACAGTCAAGAAAACAAAACAAATCAAACAAAACAAATCTCTATGGAGATTCTCAGTCATCCAGGTCATGATTGTCCCAAAGGTCATTTTTCAAGAGGCAACTGTACTTTCTGGTTTTTCTTTGAAGACACTTCGCTTCTCATCCAAGAAGCTTCTTCAGCTTTTCTGAAGAACTGTGCTGAGGAAGCTTCTTGGATGAGAAGTGAAACATCTTCAAAAAAAAACCAGAAAGTCCAGTTGCCTCTTGAAAAATGACCTTTGGGACAAGCAAAACAAAGTTCATCAAATAAATCAACTCAGAGGTCTGGGGGCACAAATGACCGGGCTCAAATTATATTACTTCAGACACATTATATAAAGAATCAATTTTTTTGAAGAAGGTTCTCACGCTGGGAAAATGTGAACGGAAAAAGAAAGAGGATGATCAGCAATGGAGGGACTCAGTTACAACAGTGATGAGCACAGCAAAGGACAAGTTATAGATAGATGGAGAAAATCTCTCTATGGGGTTGCTAAGTCAACATTGACTTCATGGCACATAATCAATCAATCAATTGCTCCCTTTAATGTGAAATGGACCAAGATTGGGGACAAGGTTCATTCTGACAGATGGCTAGTCTATATGGTTCAAAAACAAGGAGTCAAAAACAACTTGATGGCATATAATCGATTTTCCATTGCCTCAAGAACCAGAGGAAAGTGACTGTGATCCTTCCTGCCTTAGTCTTTTGTACATACACTTCTTGCCAACAATTTAGAAATACTTAGCCATTACCTTCTTCCAAGATATTATGTCAAGTTTCCCAGCTTAGCCTAATGACCTAGGATTTCCTGTGATCCAATTGTTGTTCAGGCCTGATCATACGTATCTTTTTCACAACAACCAAGGTTGTTTAACTTCTGTCATCCAAAGCTGGAGAGGCTGTGGCAGGCACAACGAATCAAAATACCACTAGACTTTTCTCTGTCATTCACGCTCTATAAAACTATATACATTTTTTGTTCTTCAAAATGCGTTTAATTTTTATTCATTCAAAGAAAGGAGGGAACATCAAGATAACGATGAGGCAACCTTTGAAGGTATTCGGAGTAAATAAATTCTGGTTGCTTAAACGACTTACAGTAGCTTATAAACCTCTCTTTTGGAAGGATATAAGTTGATCTTTCTTCAAAATATATCAGTCTCAAGAAAATGTTGCCTTTCACACCTGCTGGGAAAAGCTTCTCATTCTACTATTTTTCCTCACTTCCCAGTTTGCAAAATGTACTTCTATAATGCATCAGAGAGTGAAAGAGAGTGCATATGTTACTATAGGGAGAAACAGACTCTGTCATTAGAAGCAAGGAACTTTTACCGTCTTTCAAGATTTTCAGTTCCTTACATGCCATCATCATGCCACTCATTTTCCTGGACAGGAAGCGAACTGTTTAAACAAGTATTCCTTATAAACTCACACATTCCAAATATCATTAGTTCACTTAGTTCACAAATAGTATAATGCAGTATAAGTGAATGGGGTGCCTAAAGGCAAACCTATCATACTTCGTCAGCAATTGTGCAATGGAACAATAAAACATAACTGAATGGTTTAGGCCATATGAAAAGCATGCACGCCTACACTCCTATAGCATAAATGTGAGTTACAACTGTCCTCAGGGCACAGTATAAATTATAAAGAAGCATGAAAATCTCTCTCTCTCCCTTGCTGTCACTTGCGCTTTTTAAAAAGAAACCATTGTGCTGAAGGTAAGCCAAAATATTCTTTTGCCAAGTGATATAAGAACACTTAGCTTAAATCCATTTCCACTTAAGTATGAAATGGAAAGAATATGCAGTCAAAGGAAGCATTATATATTTTAATCACTGAAACCTAACATTTTCCCCTTGTGTTTGGCAACTGAATCAATTACTATTAAGAAAGAAAAATCAGTTACAATGGAAGGACTATTATAATAAGTCATCAAAGCAAACCTAACACAACATATGTATTTAAATAAAGTATAAATATAATGTAACATAATAAAGATAATGGCCTACTCATTGTGAAAAAAATAAGCATGTCCTTAAATCTCTGACTGAAGCCAATAAGGCTTTGATACTTTCCTCAAAAACTCAGAATGCAGTAGATTTCACATCACAGTAGGAAATAAATATTGACTCCAGAAAGTCAATCCATTCAATAGCAACAGAAGTTCCCAGACATAATATGGAGGGATACATTATAGCAGAAAAATGAAATTATATTCATGGAAGATATATCCGCTGCAGGACAAAGAAATCAAGCCTAATTGCATGGTTCTGTTTTACATAACTATACTCTGTATGGCCTGATAATCATTAGATCCAGTGGTGGGATTCAAAATTTTTTACTACTAGTTCTGTGGGTGTGGCTTGGTGGGCATGGCATGGCTTGGTGGGTGTGGAAGGGGAAGGATACTGCAAAATCCCCAGTCCCTCCTCACTCCTGGGGGAAAGTTACTGAAAAATCCCATTCCCTCCCTTCTGTGCAGGGCAACAAAAGAAGAGCCAGCCGATCAGCTGGGACTTGGGAGACAGAGAATAGATGGGGGCGGGGCCAGGCAGAGGTGGTATTTGCCGGCTGTCTGAACTACTCAAAATTTCCACTACCGGTTCTCCAGAACTGGTCAGAACCTGTTGAATACCACCTCTGACTGGATCCCATCTTATCAGCATATCACAATGTCACAAATAATTAGGTCCTGTTAGATCTGGGAGGATGGGTCCAAGAACGGAGACAAGACTCAGATAGCAACAACAGCTCTTTATTAGTGACTTCAGATCTGAGCGAGTTATCCCAGCCCCAGCAGCCCCTTATGTAGGCCCGGCTGCGGCTAGGCAGCCAATGATGGTGATTTGAGTTTGGCACGCTTGGCTGGGCCAATCGCGGCAGCCCGTTTACTAGCCAATCGGATCAGTCTGAGGTGACCAATCATGATCCGCTATCAGCAGGCCAATCAGAATTGCAGGCTTTCGAGCCTGCTAGTCCGGAACAGGTCCTATATAAGAAAAGCCATTCAACTAATGGTAATTTATACTTTTAAAAAATTATTTTACTTTATAGTTTTTAACTCAGAGGTCATGTCTGGTTGTCCCACTAGCTTGTTATATAATAGAATAACAGAGTTGGAAGGGACCTTGGAGGTCTTCTAGTCCAACCCCCTGCTTAGGCAGGAAACCCTATATCAGGGGTGTCAAACTCAATTTCATTGAAAGCTGCATCAGGGCTGTGGTTGACCTCAGGGGGCTTGGCCAACCGGGTAGACATGGCCAACTCAGTGGGCATGGCCAGCTTGACGCTACTCCCCAAATTGCTATCGTGTTTCCTCTTTGCATTGGGTAGACCAGGCCAATGCCACATTGGCCTTATCTTTCCTCTTTGCACCAGGTAGACCGAGCTATGTTGACCTGATCTTTCTTTGCACTGGGTGGACCAAGCCAATCTATCCTCTTTGCATTGGGTAGACCAAAATAGCCCTGCAGGCTGGATCAGACCTCAGCATGGGCCAGATCCAGCCCGTGGGCCTTGAGTTTGACACCCCTGCCCTATATCATTTCAGACAAAGATTTCAAGACTCAATACAAATGATACATATTTCCTATTGGGATTAACAACAGGAATAACCAACTTTAAAAAAAAGCTAATGAGAGTTGCAGCAGAAAAAACTATGACAGGCATTCTCTCTCAAATTCTTCATATGAAAGGATATATTCGCTGTAAATGTCTATCAGGCTTCATATAACATCCCCCAACTGTAGGTTAGAGTCTAAAATGCAAGGAAAAGTTTTTAACCTAACAATTTCTCCTGTGAGCATGCAGTCAATATATGTGATTAGTTTGCAAAACCAGTACTCTGCATATTTTGGATTATAAAAGCAAATACATCAAGCAATATGTTTCAAAAGTAACATGAAATCAATTGCTGTACAGTGACAAGTATATCCATGATAATAGCAGCAGCTGTTATGGTTTTTTCAGTTTACATCCAAATTCACTATATAGATTATTCATGTAAATAAATTCTTAAAATAATCTGAAAGAAAAAAGGCAAGTGATATTTCAGCTTGTAGCAGTTTCTGATGTGTTCAAGAACATACAGCCAAAAATTTATTTCCCAATGGAACCCTAAAAAAGTATGCCACCCGAGGTACTACATATCTGCAGATGATAAACTGTTCAACTTTCCTTCCTTCTACTTCCTTGAGTTTGACAGCAAAATATATTCTAAAATTCTGAATTAAACATTTATATCTGTATATATAATTGCAGGAGTCTGTTAGCAAGTTCCAATGTCTCAAGTTGGATTCAATCCTACTTGTTTTCCAGCTTTCAGAAATTCTATGCTTTCTCCCTTATTTATAAAATGGAGATTTTCACCTTAATACTTTTAATCCTTAAGTCCTTAAATTAGTTCTATCTACTCTTGACTAATTTCTTATCTTACAGATAACAGATAATCAGAGTTGGAAGGGACCTTATAGGTCATCTAGTCCAACCCTCCGCCCAAGCGGGAGATCCTATACCATTTCTGACAAATGGCAGTCGAATCTCTTCTTGAAAGTCTCAGGTGATGGCGCTCCCACAACTTCAAGGTGTTCCATTGGTTGATTGTTCTCACTGTCAGAAAGTTTCTCCTTATTTCCAGATTAAATCTCTCCTTGTTCAGTTTCCATCCGTTATTCCTTGTCTGGCCTACAGGCACTTTAGAAAATAGCTTGACTCTTTCCTCTCTGTGGCAGCCCCTCAAATATTGGAAGACTGCTATCATGTCTCCCCTGGTCCTTCTCTTTACTAGGCTAGCCAAGCCCAGTTCCTGTAACTGTTCTTCGTATGTTTTAGTCTCCAGCCCTCTCATCATCCTGGTTGCTCTTCTCTGTACTTTTTCTAGAGTCTCAACATCTTTTTTATAATGTGGTGAACAAAACTGGATGCAGGACTCTAGGTGTGGCCTTACTAAGCCTTTATAGAGTGGTATTAGTACCTTCCTTGATCTTGATTGTATCCCTCTGTTAATGCAACTTAGGATTGCATTAGCTTTTTTGGCAGCTGCTGCACACTGCTGGCTCATATAGCTGGTTGTCCACTAAGACTCCAAGATCCCTCTCACAGTTACTGCTGTTGAGCCTGGTTTCACCCAGTCTATATGTGTACTTTTGGTCTTTCTTGCCTAAGTATAGGACTTTACTTTTCTCTACATTGAATTTCATATTAAATTGAATTTCATCTTAAAGAGGCATCTAGTTGACTTCATGCCTTATGAATATTATTTAAAAGACCAGATAATTAATCTCAGTCCTTGACAATCAGTTTATTGCTTTCACCTATCCCTCAAAAAGTCCCAGCCTGCCTCAGTGAAATCCATCACAGATAGTCATCATAGGTGTACTGGCAGTGTATATTGGATAGTATACTGGCCCAATAACAAAGGTAAAAACATTCTTGATTTTAAGGGAGTGAAGCTGGGACCCTCTGAATAATGCTTCTGAAATTTAACATGCTTCTCCCTCTCATAACAATTTGGATTTCCAGTAAATATCATCTTGGATTTCTTTTTCAAAAGCAAAACTTGGTTTTTGAAGTGTTTATTTTCAAAACCCCTTTTAGCTTTCCCTGTGTTGGATTATGAGAGCAGGGAGTTCTTTTCACTCTGATCCAGAGAATGAGTGTAATTCAGAGAAAGCTTGGTGTTTTCCAGAGATCTGGATTTGGTTCTTGAAGCAGAGTAGAGAGTCCTCTCTTCATAGACAACAAGATCATAGTCCAGATCTAGATATTAATCTGAAATTACATTAAAAAGCAGATCTTTGGAGGAAATGTATTGTCTTCATTAAAATATGTATAGATATACAAAATATATCAGTAGCAGCATCATTTCCCCCAAAAATGTTGACATAGGAAAAGCACAAGAAGTCTGATTCCATTTGATTCTTCATGAATTTTTTTTTCTGCAAACTGAATCATCTATGAACAATCCAATGGCTGTTGAAGGTTAGATATGCTTCAAGTAGAATAAAATAATTAGGGTTCCACTCTACATCTTTTCAAGCAGACTTAAAATCATTCCACTTAAGTTTCAAATGTGTTTAGCCTACCCATCCCATATCTCCCTCTTTTCCATATTAATATTGTCGTATAAGATGGTATGAAATTAGGTTTATCTCATTTAGAATACTGACCATGGCAATACACAAACATTATTGTAGGTGGTATTTATATCACACACAAAAAGCAATAATAAAATATGTTAAGCTATGTAACTTGAACAATAGATTATATCCAAATCCTCCAAAAATGCTTGACAATAATAGGTAGAACTTGGGAAATTGAATGCTACAAAACAAATGATGATGCATCATTCAAGAGTGAGTGCTGATTTTAGTAGGGGATTTTAAGTTTATGGGGAGGGATGGGGTTAAAATTTTATTTTAGACTATATGTTACAATATTGTCAGGCTCCAAAAACTAAGAAAGATAAAGAGAGTACTTCAGAGCAGTTTCCTTGATTGTTCCTCATGGACAGACTCTTGCCAAACTAAAGCAATTGTTTGCATAATTAAATATATACCCTTCTACAGAGGAGATGATATGACTCTCTTCCTCCCAACCAAACGTATCTAAACTTCATTGTCTCTTATTCCTCTGAAATGCATTTCCACCCTTCCTTGGAATCCTGACTACATTCCACCACAAATATTCAAAGCAGTAAGAAACTATTCTGTCATTTTCCAGCAAAGTTGATCAGAAATTCAGAGCCATAAAAAGAGAACAGGATGTACTGGGGGCTGCCTATCCATCTAAATGTAGTTTTCAATCAAAGAGAAGTTGCAGTTTGTTGAAAGTTGTTTATGAATTCTCTGCAGATTTTGTATTCAGCCAGCCATGCTGAAATGCTGGGAAGACAAGAAGAATGTTTTTCAATGTCAAATCAAAATGTTGTTATTTTCCCCAGCATTGAAAATGGAATATTTTGTTTGTGGATTGAAAAGATGCAGCTTTCCGTTTTTAATATTAAAATAGATATATCAAATGTTAAATTGTACGTGCCACTTCTCAAATCCTTGAAGATAAAATAGGTGTTCATAATATTTTAAAATAAAGGTAACACAGTATTGATAATCTTTTCAGGCTTTTGATTTAACAAATTAAGCAGAATGGTAGAAACAGCAAAATACACCAATTCTCTTCTTGTGATGAAACTACTGTGATTGTGGTGCTTTATCATGGACAGTGCGGTTGGGCTATTTAATGAACTGCAACAAAATACATACTCCACAGATAGCTTGAAGTGTAAAATTTTAATTATTTGGTTAGCAAGTAAAAAGTACATCAAGACATTGCTCCATGAAAATCAGCATGAGATTTAGTTTTCTTAGTTCATGGGAATCAGCTTTGAACTAAGTTGAACTAAGTGGACTAATTATCCATTTATGATGTAGGTATAGTCTATTCTGACAAACAATAGTTCCCTGTGCTCTCAGGTGAAAGTTCTGCTATCATTTTAAACTAGAAATTGTACTTAAGCATGTGCTATAACTATATTATGGGTTTTCTTGAAATGCAAGTGTAGTTTGTTGTCCTTATCCTAATCTCATATGAAATAGACAAGCTTTTAAACTCAAAAATAGGTCTGGTTAAAAGATAGACCAGTGAGATTGAGTAACTTGGACAAACCTTAGCATGAGAGAAGACAAATGATTATTGAGAGGATAAAGAGATCTAGTTTGGTCTAAAATTCCCGTCCCACGGGCCAGATGGGTCACATACTGGCCACATCCCTGTCCAGTTTAGTGAAGGGGGAAAAAGTCCCGATACATCCCATGATGACGCCGTGACAACATGAGTTTGACAGCCCTGGTCTAGTGGTTAAGGCACCAGCCTAGAAAGCAGGACACCATGAATTCAAGTCCTGCCTTAGGTGTGAAAGCCAGTTGGGTAATCTTGGACCAGTCACTCTCTCCTTTAGCCCAACCCACCTCCCAGGATTGCTGTTGTGGGGAAAGTAGGAGAAAGGAGTTTTTGATATGTTATTTACCTTGAGTTATTTGTAAAAAATAAAATAAAGATGGGATGCAAATAAATAAATAATACCAAATAATTAGAAAGGAAGAACAATTTATACATTGTTTTTCATTATATCATAATACAATAAAAATATGAATGTGTGTTTAGCTGTACTATGTTGTAGAGATTAAAAAATTGGTAAGGCAAAAGAGAACTATATACAAAATAAACAAAAAGTATTATGTATAACTGTGTGTTTATCTAGAAGGAATGCATGCCCGTAATTCAAATAAAAACCTTTTGTCAAACTTTGCTTAATGTTTATTCTACTATCCTTGTAACAAATGTTTACAATTGATTATTATGTAAAATTTATTATTTCTAAGGATAGGCAAGATTTGTTCAGAGTCTAATTTTGTGATGTAGAAAATCTAACACTTAAACTGGTTTGACTTAACTAAAATTAGAGAATCCCCTTATACAGAAAGCTTTTCTTTCTGCTGACTCATGCTTGGTCTTCTATTTAAATTTTGTATTTTATTTATTAATGGTATTGTTTTTCAAATCCCCTTGAAAATCTGAGCTAAATTCAAGTCCCATTGGAATTTTTGAAACTCTCCTCCAAACAATTAACCTCCCAGTACAGAGGTTCTGTTACTTTTATTGCCTCTCTCCCTGTAATTCTTAGCTATTTGACTTTTTTTTTGTTTTGCAACTCCATAACAAAGAAGTATATATTTAGTGCAGAGATTTATGTAGGCTGTTTACAAGAAGCTACTTATCTTTTTTAAATGGAGAAATTGTATTTAACTACAAAAGAACAGTTATTCCTCACCAGAATGGCTTGAAATTACTTTGGAAAGCTACTTAAATAAGACATTTGCTATGCTTTCAATTGACTCAACTTTTGCATATTATAAATTAGTCCAGCATGTTGGCTTCTTAATGATTTTGAAGAAAACTGCTGACAATATCTGAAAACTTTTCTTGCATAAACTTTGAGGAAATGCCAATTAAAATGAGTATTGATGCAGCAGTGCCAAGAACTAGAACAGAAGAAAACCAACACAAATTGTTAGTATTAGAACTGGTTTTCTATTGCAGTTTAAAGACCTTAAATGAAAAAGAACAATTCATAAAGATTTATGTTTATTTTCCTAAGCAACAAATGGCTAATATCACAAAAGCAGCAAGAATAATTAATCATCAAAATGTCATTGCTGTAAATGTTCAAAATTTCTCTGTGTTGCCTCAGATAAATTTATATGACACATGTCAGTCATATATATTAATTATTTAAAAAAAAACTTATAGAATGTGTTCTGATAGGAATGTTTTGCAATTGAGAAAAAAGAAGAAAAAACCCAAAATTTAAGAAACTATTCTTTCATCACATCTCCTCGGTTTTCCAGAAATGTATTTAAAAGTGGAAGAAACAGCACAAATGTTAAACTTTCTTTTTCCAGTACATTTTTTTTCTTTGCATACTGTCACCAACATGAACATTTTACATTCGAATAAAGCCCCTAAAATCACGGTCACAATTTAACACAGTTTGGGAAAGATGTAGTGTTGGATTCAAATAATCAATAATTTCCTACGAGAAAACATGCAAGGATTTAGAACTGTACAGTACAGGTAATCCTTGATTTATGACTATAATTGATCTAGGTTGTGGCAGTTACTAGGTGGTTACCAAGTGACCATGAGGGTTTTTTTTTTGTAACGGTCATTACATGAACACTGCACTTGTTTTGCCAAAAAATGGAAATAAATACTGGAAACTGGCAAAAAAAATAAATAAAAAATCTGGCCATGTGACTATGGGATGGTGCAAACATTTGTAAATGTGTGCTGATTGCCAAGCACCCAAAATGCAATCATGTGAGTACAAGGAGAGGTACGGACATCAGAAGTCTGAAACGGGGTCATAAGTAACTCTTGGGAGGTAACTCTTTGAATAGTCACTAAGCAATAGGTCATGAAGCAAGGACTACCGTAGTCCATTGCTAGTCTGAAGAATTTTATTTCCAAAATACAAAGACAATTAAGATAAGAAAGTGTCTGGTCCTAATTTGGTATGTTTGAGTTATTAGATTATTTCGTATGGCATCGGCAGTTTTTGGAAAATCCAGCACATTTAACTATTCTAGAAGAAATCTTCTACACACAAAATCTACCCATGCCTTCTATAACTTTGTAAACACCAAACTTAAAGACTCAAAAACCATCCCACCCCTAAAAGGTCCTAATGGGAAAGACAATAGCGATGAAGCCATTAAGGCAAACCTCTTCAATATGTTCTTCAGTTCAGTCTTTGTTAACTTATGCCCCACATTTCCTGATCGTATGACAACTAACTACAATGATCTACAAATTGACTTTACTGAAGATAACGTAGAAAATGAAATACGCCACCTTAAACCATCTTTATCTATTGGGCCCTGATGGTTTATGTGCATTTTTCTTAAAAAAGCTCTCCACTGCCACTAAGCTCTCCATAACCACTAAGCATAATATATGAGTTATAATTCAGAACCAGCTCCTTACCAAACCTATGGTCTTTAGCAATGGTCATCCCTATTTTCAAAAAAGTTGAACCCTACTTGGTTGAAAACTACAGTCCAATTTCATTGTGTTGTGTCACATGCAAAGTTATGGAACAGATTATTAATCAATGCATTACCTTCCACCTAGAGTCAAACCACTTACTCTCCAATAAACAATTTGGTTTCAGAAAAAAAATGTCCTGCAATTTGCAACTTCTACACTGCAAAAGCATATGGACTACACTTCTTGACCAGGGTAAAGCAATAGATGTAATTTACATTGACTTCTGCAAAGCATTTGACTCAGTGGTACACGACAAACTACTATTAAAATTAAATTCTTACAGCATCCTTCCTGTCAAACAGGCAACAAATAGTAAAAATAGAAACGCCCTATCAAACCCTGCAGTATTTGATAGGGCATGGTGTCCCACAAGGGAGCATTCCAGGACCCACACTCTTTACACTTTGTATAAATGACCTTTGTGATCACATTATTAGCAACTGCGTCTTCTTTGCTGATGATGTAAAACTATTCAACACCACTGTCAATGCTAGTGTCCTTCAAACAGACCTTGATTATGTGTCTGAATGGTCTAACAATTGGCAACTCTAAATCTCTACCAACAAATGCTCTGTCCTACACATTGGTAAAAAAAATTCTATATACCAAATACAAGCTAGGCAGATATGACCTTGTTAATGACCCTCACTTTGTCAAGGACCTTGGAGTTCTCATATTGAATTATCTAAGTGCCAAAGCTCATTGCAACAGTATTGCCAAAAAGGCTTTAAGAGTTGTAAATTTAATTTTACGAAGCTTCTCCTCTGGTAATACTGATTTGCAAACTAGGGCATTCAAAACCTTTGCTAGACCAATACTTGAATTCAGCTGTCTGGAATCCGCATTGTATATCAGACATAAATACAATTGAGCAAGTCCAAAAGTATTTTACCAGAAGAGGACTATATTCCTCTGTTTGCAACAGAATACCCTACAGCACCAGACTTGAGATTCTAGGCTTAGATAACCTTGAACTACACCATCTAAGATTAGACTCAAGCATAGTATATAAAATCATATGTTACAACATCTTACAACAACACAACAGCACAGAATAGATATAAACTAAATATAAACCACTCCAAGCTTGATTGTAGGAAGTACAATTTCTGCAACAGAGTGATTAATGTCTGGAACTCACTACTTGATTCTGTTGTCACCTGCCCAAACCCCCACGCCTTTACCCTCAAACTAACCTCGATTGAACTCACCCCATTCCTAAGAGGTCTGTAAGGGGCATGCATAAGTGCACAATCATGCCTACCGTCCTGTCCTATTGTCCCCAATTATTAGTTTTTATTTCTTGTATTTAAACTTATGTTTGTTCTTGTTTCTGTTATATTGTAAGTTCTTGACAAATAAATAAAATAAAATAAATAAGTAAATAAATAGCCACAGAATGCTTTATAATTAATGTTATTTTTTCCGGTCAGGAAATATTCAGCTGTCCCAAATTTTAACTTCATAAAAGCTTAGCTTTATAAAGACCAGCAGAATATAATGAGATCCTGAGAGGGCACAATGGATGGGACCTGATTTTAGAGGGGAAATACATCTGAAATATAATAATAATAAATCACTTGGGAAACACAAGTTTTATAGGAGGCCATGATTTATAATAATGTTTAAAGTTACCTCCTAAATTTGAAATTGTATATTTGTTTGCAACTTATTTAGCTATATGCATTTCTGAGTCTAACTTTCCTGTTCCCCGTGATAAAACCTCATGATGCAATATGCCTGTGTACAGGGGTGGGATTCCACCGGTATAACAACCGGTTTGGTGATCACGCGCTTTGCGCATGTTCCGCACTTAAAAAAGCTCTAATGCTTACCTTCTACAGCAGTCCCTGTGAATAAAACAGCTGAGGCATGGCAATCCACTCTGCTGCATGAATCAGCTGTGCTCTAAAAAAAAGAAATAAAGCACAGGAAAGAGCAGGGACAGGCAGGCAGGCCCACATGCTTTTCATAGTGAACCGGTTTACTGCCACCTGATCTTCGGAGCAAAAGTCTTGCCCAAACCAATCCAAACCAGTAGAATCCTACCCCTGCCTGTACATTAGATCAGCGGTTGCTAACCAGTGGGTTGGGGACCACTGGTGGTCTGTGAGAAAATTTTGGTGGTCTGCAGAGAAATGTCACCCCCAAAGCATCCCCCAAAGCAATTAACCCAGGCTGTGCAGGGACACAAGTCAGTGCTGCCCACATGGCCTGCAGGAACAAAGGCTTGCATTGCTTGCATTGTGAACAACATGAGGTAGTGAGGGAAGGGGGGAAAGGGCAGACGAGGGCCACCGGGCTACTTCTTTCCACTTCTTTATTCTTCTGCTTTTGGATGCACACAAGGAAAGCAGCAAAAGTCTTTCTTTCTCTCCCCCCAACTCCACCAGAAATGAGTCTTTGGGACGCTCCAAGGCATCCTGCTCCAAGAGGCTGTGCTGGCATGACAAGTCTCACAAAGACTCATTTCTGGTGGAGTTTGGGGGAGAGAAAGAAAGACTCCTGCTGCTTCTGCTGCTTTCCTTGCATGAAGCCAGAAGTCTCTCTCCCCTGCCACCCCCACCCCCTGAAAACAGAGCTGGAGACGGTATCCTGAGATCCTAAATAAAGAATGATTGATCAGTAGGAAAAAGGGGTGGGGAATTTTCCTGCAGACTTTTTTGGGGATTTTCCCTGGTCCACGGGATTTAAAATTAAGAGTTTGGCGGTCCCTGAGGTCCAAAAGATTGGTGACCCCTGCATTAGATTAATATCTCTGCATATCACCTCTTCCAACTAGTTTAAGTAATGCTGCTTAACAGTTCTGTAAAATAATATTGATATTTGTAAGAAAGGCAGGGAATAGATCTCCAGTTATGTGATGAGAACAACTCAAAAAAATTAAAAAAAGCAAAAACAAAACCTATCTAATCCTATTTAAAGGCTCTGACCTTAAAGGTGATTGTTGTTGCCTTATTACAGTAAAAAGAGCAAGAAAAGGGAAAATTGTTTGACAAAATTATCTAACATTCTCTATTTCATAATCAGTTTAAATCCACTGCATTTAAATATATGAACATAACTAATGAATTCTGAAGGTTTTCAATAAAATACTGAGTGACATTTTTAAATGACACAAGAAAGCAGTTGAAATAAGTGCATTGTGTTTTCCTGTCGTGTGAAGCAGCCACCTATTCTCGTCCTGGCGTTTGACGGTTTGGTAACTTCTTTATCTTCAGTTATCTGTCACTTTCCTCAGGAAATGAAATTTGACAATGTGAGAAGAAATCAGATGCATCCACCTGTTTAAATGTTAGTCATACAGGAAAAAAAAAGAACACCCCCCAGGTGGTATCACTTCTCAATACAAAGCAAGAACATACAAATCTTGTCAGAGGTTAGACAGCAACAAGCTTAGGAAAGGAATTAGGCATCTCTTGGTCTTACAAATGTAAATTTATGATAAGACCATCCTTTCAGGGCTACTGTAACCCAAAATCAGGAAGTAAACAAGAAGCAAATCAGAAGAAGGATGAATCAGCTTACATTACAGCTGCCCAAACACCTTCAGTTATTCATTTAACAGCTGTTAAATAAAATGGTATATATTTGTCTTCAGCTAGGATCCAAAGTGGCACATCTGCCAGAGGTATTTGATCTAAGTTTAGAAGCTACTTACAGAAGGACTAATTCTGAAGCTTTATTCTCACTGTTAGTAGATCTGGTGTGCATTCTTTCCTTTTGCAACACAACTTAGGTAGTGGTTAGTACTGCAGGCCAGTTCCCTATGTAATCTTGTAACTCCAGGTAGCCAGAAGTTGTATTCAACTTCTCAGGTCAGTATGAAGCAGAATCAAGAAGAGCTGAATATCCATTATTTAATTCCACAGATGGCATTATTATCAGTGACTGTTACATTAAATCATATTCATAGTTAGAGGGAAAGCAACAGCTGAGGAAACAAAGTTAGAATCGCATGGTGGTTTTACATCGTTGCTTCAAGCCTTCCTTATGTGGATGACAGCACAATTGTTCTTTTTCCTCAAAGATTAATTACAAGTATGGTCAACTTGTATAATTCAGAGGAGGGTATGTTCATTTTTTTCAGAACGAGTTTTGATAAGTCATAAATTAATACTGCTCTCCAGCTAAACTCCCTTACAAGTCATCCAGATCGGTTATAGATGTGCTGAGAGACTATCAACAAGATCATAAATATAGGCCCTGAAAAGAGATAAAAAAACTAAAGTGTTCTTAAGAGTAAAAGTGATTAGTGATAGAGTAGGATTTCTAAGAGTAAGATACAAATGCTGGCTCTTCGCGGGCTTATAATTTTTCATTTTGAGTTTTCCCCAGATTTTTTTAAAATACAATATTATATATCCCATCAGATAAAATTAGGCATAACAGAGCCAAGGCTAGCTCAGCACTTTTTTTTTAAAGACATTTACTTTCAGACTACAGATTTAGATACCAAACCAGGAAACTAAGATGGGACTAGAACTCACAGTCTCCAGGTGATTGGCCTAAAGTTACCTAGCCAGTTTTCATGCCTAAGGCTAATCCTACCTTAGGGGTGAAAGCTGGCTGGGTGACTTTGGGCCAGTCCCACTCCCTTAGCCCAGCCCAGATCACAGGGTTGTTTTTGAGGGGAAAATAGGAGGAGAAAGGAGCATCAGATATGTTTGCCATCTTGAGTTATTTATAATAATATTAAAGATGAGATACAAATAAATAAATTCTTTCTTGTAATGAGACACTGAAAATAAAACAGGTTTATTAAATATAATTTTCTGGGGATTTTTGAAGTGTTGTTCATTTCAGTTACTCATCTTTTGGCATATTCCATCACTGAATATTGAAGCAGAAGAAATAATCTTTTATTTCTAAAAATGGAACCACAGATAAATAAGGTAGAAAGAAATTTATTTTTTTAGGGAGATTAGCAGATCCTTAAATGGAAAAGCCTAATTTAGTCAGGAAATCAATATCTGTTATGACTTCCTAAGATATGTAAAATTTTTGAAAAGGACACTTGTAAACTTCTTTGCTGGTGCAATAAATCCAGATCTCTATATTATATGCCAAAAATGGCATGCTGCCATATTTAAAACAACTGGGTCTACATTACAAAAATCCTGAAAAACCATTAGATGAAAACAAACAGGTACACAAAACTGTAACTCTTTGCACTTAGAGTTGTCTGAAGTTATTATATAGTCCAGATGTAGTGGCCTCTGTTAAGGGAGAACAGTACAGCTATAATATTACTTAATACTCTATGCAGAGTATAAAGGCATGGTTATCCAAATCAGTTCCATGAAATAAAATTAGCATTCCTAGAATTCACTCAGATGAGAATACTGGTAATTTAAAACATAAAATATTACATATGAAACATAAAACATCTAAAACAAGTAGTCACCTAAGACTATTAAATAATGATTCTAATTAACTAACGTTCACTCTCATCCCTTCCTTGTCTTCTAATCAGCCTCAGCTTATCATTTCCCATTGTCAACCATCTGTTATCTAACCATCGTAGTTCAACTATTTCTAATTTTAGCTGCTAATTTTAATGCAATAGGCTCTCCTAATTATTCCCCAATTGTTTTTGATCCTAGCCATTAACCACCACTGTTCAATTAAACTGAGCATATAGTGGCTAAATTAAATGGAGGTTAGGTCCATACAAATTTGGCCCTGGACTTTCTCAAACCTGACTTGGCTAGAAGTACAGCTTCAGCAGAAAAGTATAAGATGCATCTTCTCTTCTTTACCTGTTATAACTCTTCAACTGGATACTTCAAAAATGAAGGCTAAACAGCCTCATAAGAGCTGTGGTGCCACAGTGATTAGAATGCAGTACTGCAGACTACTTCTGTTGACTGCTGGCTACCTCAACTTGGCAGCTTGAATCTCACCAGGCTCAAGGTTGACTCAGCCTTGCATCCTTCTGAGGTCGGGAAAATGAGGATCCAGATTGTTGGGGCCAATATGCTGACTCTGTAAACCACTTAGAGAGGGCTATAAAGCACTGTGAAGCAAGATATAAGTCCAAGTGCTTAGTGTCCACTCAACCATTTAACATCTGATATCACCCATAGAAACACAGAAAACTAATGGTGGAAAAAGATCTAGTGATCCATCAAGTCTTCCCTTTGAGACTTTATCTTTATTTTACTTTTTAAAAATTCTTGTCACATGACAGATGACATGTGCTTATCCCAAACATGTTTAAACTCAATTATCTATGACTGATCCACTAATTCCTCTGGATGTTGGTTCCAAGCTTCCACTAGTCTTTCTATGAAGTAATGCTTTCTAAAATTACTTTTGAACTTCCTTCCTGTCAGTTTGAGCTTATGCCCCCATGTCTTGATTTTTGCTGGAAAATACTGCCTTCTAGAAGTTTGTTTTCAATCATGTTCCCCATTTCTCTTTTGTCCTCCAAGACCATATACATTCCTCCATTTTCTCCTGATATGCTTTATCCCTCAGGACTTGCACCATTTTGGTTGCCTGACTCTGGACTTGCTCAATCTTATCAATATCTTTTTTTAAGTGAGGTTTCCAATTTCATTTCTACATTTATTTTTCTGCTACATGCATATAATCTTTTTTTCTAGAGTTGCATCATTTCAAACTTGCATGGAAAAGCTAAGAAAACTAAGTTTTTCTCTTTCCACCCCCAAATCATGGCGGAAGTAGAAACTGTACCCATTACTTCTAGTCTTCTGTGGAGAAACTGTTGTTGTTTTTTTTTAACATGGAGAATATTTGTACAAAATGCAAGATTATTGTTTCAGTAAAAAAAGGGGGTGAGGGGGCTTTTGGGAAACAGAAACAGATCTCTGGCCACAGCTCTGCATCTCATTTCAAATCAAAGGAATAAGTCAAGTCTGCTTTTTCTTTTCTTGATACACTTCATTTCCATAACTACATGGTTCAGTCATCAAATCTAAATAATCACATGTTATCAAGAAACATCAGTCCATTCACTCTGTCAAACCAACAATCCCCAAGCATACAGAAATTGTAGTTTTCTTTGCTGTGCTGTTTCAGGGTGAATAATAAGGCTCTTCTGAATAATAAGGCTCTTCCTCCAGTAGTGATATTCATTTTTTTACTACCGGTTCTGTGGGCGTGGCTTGGTGGGCGGGGCAGGGGAAGGATACTATAAAATCTCCAGTCAGAGGTGGTATTTGCCAGTTCTCTGAACTACTCAAAATTTCCACTACAGGTTCTTCCTCCCTTCTTAAATTTAAGAGTCTCTCCTCCCTCTTTTAGGCTAAGCAGTAATGAAAACATATCCTTGCAGTCAAATTGTTCAGAAAGGTCCCTCTTCCTGATTAAATGTAACCAGCCGTATTAAATTCAAGACACTTGTAATCAGATGAAGAAATCTGTTTATTTTATACTTTATTTTGTTTGTCATATGACAACTTAGGGACCAAGTAATTTTACAAGAGGGGGACCTGCAAGATAGCTTTATGGCACTTGAATTAATTGAAAAATGTATAAATAAGAGATGACTTGGTCCTATTTTAAAAAATTCTGGCAAGGTTTTAAATTGAATTTTCCTAGATTGTAGATGACCACTTTTCCAAGGAAAAACGAGGCGGCAATATATAATTTCTTTGGAGAATCTAATGGAGAACAAGAAATCTTTCTATTATTAGACTATGTGGGTTATTTAAGACACTTTATCTGCTTTCATTATATTAGTACAAAAATTATCATAGAAACATCTTTGTTACCAATTGCTTCCAGAGGAAGATGAATATTAAAGAGGTGGAATATATTACTAATAAAAAAGTATTTATCAATTAACAGTTCAAGGAATATTTTACATGTGGAATACTACATCCAATTTTGGTTGACAGAATATAAAAAGATGTTGATAAGAATGCAGAAAAGAGCAACAAAAATTATTAAGGGGCAGGAGGCTAAAATATATGATGAATAGTTGCAGGAATGGGGTATGTCTAGTTTAATGAAAAAAGAACTAGACGGGACATGATAGCAGAGTTCCAATATCTAATAGGCTGCCACAAAGAAGACGGGGTCAACCTATTCTCCAAAGCATCTGAAGCAGAACAAGAAGCAATGGATGGAAACTGTTATGTCCCTGGAACTCTAAGGAGTTCCCACTCAGGTCCGTTCGCGTTGCGGGGGCAGCTGACCCCTCGCTCATTGGTTGGTTCTCCCCAGCAGCCGGCTATAAAAGCAGGCTGCGGGGTCCAACCAGTCGCTGATCGCTGCGAGCCAGTTCTAGGCTTGGCTAGCACGTTCAGTCCTTTATTATCACAATAAAGTATTTGTTGCACTCATGCTCTGGTTCAGCCTCTCATTACCCAAACTTAACACTGGCGACGAAGGTGGGATGGCTACCAGAGGCACAACGCAACCGCTGAATCACTAGCCGCCGATCCGTAGCCAGAGAGAACGATCGGCAGGCGATAAGAGCAAACGCTGATCCGCAGCCAGAGAGAGCGGTCAGCAAGCAACGAGAGCGAACGCTGATCCGCAGCCAGAGAAAGCGGTCAGCAAGCAACGAAAGTGAGAAGCGTCTGTAGCCGCTTGTTAGCCAAGCTACAGGGAAAGTGAAGCGCTGCGAGCCGCAGCCGCTCGTTCTTTAGGCGCGAAATTCAAACGGCTGTCATTTGAATTTCTGCCCTAAAAGTACAGCGCGGTGCTGTAATTCAAAGTCACTGACGCCCACGCAGGCGCGAATTTCAAAACGCTGCCAACGGTCGGGCAGCCTAACCATGTATTAGCCCAGAGAGAGAGAGAGAGCTGTGAAAAGCCTCTCCAGAGCTGAAGTCACTTGCCTGCCACAGGCACAAGAAACCTTCCTACTGCTGCCCCAGAGAGATTTTTCCAACAGATTAGACAACCTGATTTCCTCACTATGAATTCCAATCCAGTCTTCCCAGCGTTCAAGCCGGATGAGGAGAAGTGGGAGTCATACAGGAACCGCTTTAACCATTACATCGACGCAATTGGGCTGGCTGATGCAGGGGAGCACCGGAGAAAATCATATTTCCTGATCTACTGTGGAGCCATCGTCTTTGACACTGCCACAGCACTCGTGGCTCCACGTGAGTTAAAAAATGTTCCATGGTCAGAACTGTTAGAAATCCTTACTAACCACTATTCTCCCAGACCCTCACAGATTGCCAGGCAATTCACCTTCCGTATGAGGAAGCAATCAAACAAAGAGACCATCAACCAGTACATGGCCGCCCTCAGGACTGCAGCACTCCATTGTGGGTTTGGAACCTACCTGGAGGACATGCTCCTCGATCAGCTAGTCTGCGGAGTCAAGGATCTCCACCTCCAAAGGCGCCTACTCGCTAAGAAAGACCACAACCTCGCACAAGCCGTCGAGGAGGCCCTGGCAGCAGAGCTGACAGCACACTCAGCCACCGAAATCCAAGGTCCTACTTCCAAGCTAACAGCAGTTCCAGTCCACTCCGAAGAGGTGGTCATAGAGGAAGGCCCCAGTGATGAAACCGACATCCACCGCCTCGCCAACACCAGGCAACCACAGGTAGGAGCCAAGCAAGAAAGCATCAGTCCACCCAAACACATCACCCTGTGCCTATCCTGTGGTGGATCTCACCCGAGGGCCACCTGCAAATTCAAAGGAGCCACCTGCAACATCTGCCACAAAGGGACACATCGCGAGAGTCTGTCAAGCCCCTCACAACTCGGCACAAAGGCACCCTCCTTCTCACATTCTGGACCTCAGAGGCAAGTATTGAACTGTCGCACTTACCCCCATGCCAAGCACACTTGCCATACCATTAGTAAAATCTCTCTCTCCGTTTTGTTAGAAGGTAAACCTTGTCGCATGGGAGGTTGACACAGGGTCAGCGCTCACAATTATCTCGTGGAGCACCCTCAAGAGGCTACAGCCCAGTCTATCAAGAAGCCGGCTCCAGAAGTGCCAGTTTAGCCTGAAGGACTTTCAAAGGTCACCTACCTCTAGTGGTAGTTAACGGCAACCTCCCCACACTCTTGGGGCTTGATTGGTTTCCCCATCTTGGCCTAGGGCTAACAGGAGTCCATGCTGTCTCAACCTCTGACACTGACTCCTTATTCGCTGACTACTCAGATGTGTTCAGCGTGGAGCTGGGGTGTTATAACGGTACCCCTATCTCATTCTCAGTCAACCCCCAAGCAGTCCCAATCAGGCTAAAACCGCGTAGAGTCCCATTCGCTATTCGGCCTAAATTAGATGCGGAATTGGATAAATTATTAAAACAAGGGGTCATTGAGCCAACAGATTTCGCCAAATGGGAGACGCCCATTGTCACACCCCTCAAAAAAGACGGTAGCCTGAGAATTTGCTCGGACTACAAAACCACAATTAATAAGTTTTTACAAGTTAGCGCTTACCCAGTGCCCGTCATTCAGCATTTATTACACACTTTTGAACCTGGCAGCATTTTTGCCAAATTGGACATGTCTCAAGTGTATCAGCAGTTCCCTGTTGACAACCAAACAGCGGAACTCCAGACCATTGTCACTCACAGGGGTGCTTTCCGGTGTAAGCGTCTCCAATTTGGCGTAAGTGTTGCCCCTGGCATTTTTCAATCCCTCATGGAGCGGATTTTGCAGGGCCTCCCTGGCGTAGTACCCTACTTCGACGACATCTTAGTCTCGGCCAGGGACAGACCCCAACTCTTCCAGAGAGTTCGAGCAGTGTTAGAGAGGTTCAGACAGCATGGCCTCAAATTAAAAAAAGAAAAATGTGCCATTGCCACTAGACAGGTGGACTTTCTGGGTTATAAAATTGACGCCTCAGGCATTCACCCCCTGGAGTCCAAGGTTAAGGCAATTCACGAGGCACCCACTCCAACCTCCAAAGCGGAACTGCAGGCCTTCTTGGGACTATTGAATTTTTACGCATCCTTCCTGCCCCACAAAGCATCAGTGGCAGAACCCCTGCACAGACTGTTGGATAAAAAATTGCCTTGGCACTGGGGTCACAAAGAAGACTCCGCTTTTCGCGCAGTCAAATCATTACTCACGTCAGAGGCGGTCCTTATTCAGTTCGACCCCAACCTTCCATTAGTGCTAGCAGCAGACGCATCCACTTTTGGAATTGGGGCAGTGTTAAGCCACAGGCTCCCTAATGGCTCCGAAGCTCCCATCGCTTTTTTTTCCAGGATGCTCTCTGCGACAGAGCGAAATTATAGCCAGATCGATAAGGAAGCTCTAGCAGCTGTCGCAGCAGTGAAGAAATTTCACGAATTTCTCTTTGGCCACTTTTTCGAGCTGGTCACGGATCATAAGCCTCTCCTGGGTCTACTAGCTGGGGACAAACAGACCCCTCAAGTCCTGTCTCCTAGAATGACGAGATGGACTCTTTTTCTAGCGGCATACTCTTATAGACTCATACACCATCCAGGTAAAACGTTGTCCCACGAAGACCCTGCACCGGTCCATGCTATTTTTGAGGTCACCCAATTGGATCTCCCCATCACTGCCCTTGACATTGCGGCCAAATCCAAGACTGACACAACGATCGCCCAGGTACTGGACTGGGTGAGGAGGGGGTGGCCGGGCAGTGATGTTGAAACCAAATTTACACCTTTCAAGACCCGCCTACAGGAATTATCCAGTTTGCAGGGCTGTTTGCTGTGGGGCACACGAGTGGTCATCCCGACCTCACTGCGTACCCGAGTTCTGGAGGCGTTGCACGAGGGGCACCCTGGCATCGTCAGAATGAAGGCATTAGCACGCAGCTACGTATGGTGGCCGGGCCTCGACGAAGACATCATCAGATGGGTAAGCTCCTGCCATCCCTGCCAGGAATCCCGTCCAGCCCCTCCAATTGCCACCCCCACTAAGTGGGAAAGCGCCAGCGCTCCGTGGTCCAGAATTCACATCGACCTAGCCGGCCCGTTGCACGGAAAAATGTTCCTGGTGGTCGTGGACTCCTACTCTAAGTGGATTGACGTGGCACAACTGTCCACAACCACCACACTAGCGATTACCAAGGTATTAACTCGCCTGTTTGTAACACACGGGCTTCCAGACTCTATTGTTTCCGACAATGGCCCCCAGTTCGCATCAGCCGAGTTCAGCCGTTTCGCTGCCAACCTGGGCATCCGCCACATCTTCACGGCCCCATTTCATCCTGCCAGTAACGGATTGGCTGAAAGAGCCGTTAGGACCACTAAAGAAGCTCTAGCTAGGTTCAGCAAGGAAGACTGGCACCACAAACTCTCCCGTTTCCTGATGAGTCAGCACTCAACCCCGTGCACAGTCACTAATAAGTCCCCAGCTGAGCTCCTGATGGGCAGACGCCTACGGACTGTATTGGACAGGCTTCACCCACATTACTGCCCTGACTCTCCCCTCGCTTCCACATCGGGGGTTAGGCATTTTGTCTTACAGGAATCCGTATTCGCGAGGAACTTCGCTGGAGACCCTCTGTGGATCCCGGGCGAGATCGTGGCCATCACCGGACCCAGGTCATATCGGGTCAGACTGGAGGACGGCCGAGTCTGGAGAAGGCACCTGGACCAGCTGCGGAGGCGCCACAGCACTCTCGTCAGCAGTGACTCAGAATTACAGACCGAGGCGAGGCCACAGCATCAACCCCACATCAGCACCAATTCCGGTGACCTGCTTACACCAGCAGCCGATCCAGGGAATCCGAACACGGACAGCGACGTCCAGATGGCTGACCAGTCCGAACCAGTCAACGGGAGCACGTCTCCAGTGACCAGCCCTACGAGTCCCGAGCCAACCCGAACCGAGGGACGCGTTCGTGACTCCCTACCGATCCTGCCTTCCCCTACAGACTCTGAACTGACAGACAACCCACCAGAGTTGCGCCGTTCTGGGCGCCAGCATAAACCTCCTGCCTACCTCAAAGACTATGCGTGTTCGCATCTGGGGGAAAGTGGTGTTATGTCCCTTGAACTCTAAGGAGTTCCCACTCAGGTCCGTTCGCATTGCGGGGGCGGCTGCCCCCTCGCTCATTGGTTGGTTCTCCCCAGCAGCCGGCTATAAAAGCAGGCTGCGGGGTCCAACCAGTCGCTGATCGCTGCGAGCCAGTTCTAGGCTTGGCTAGCACGTTCAGTCCTTTATTATCACAATAAAGTATTTGTTGCACTCATGCTCTGGTTCAGCCTCTCATTACCCAGACTTAACAGAAACTAATCAAGTAGGGAAACAACTTAGAACTAAGGAGAAATTTCCTAACAATTAACCTTCAGAAGCTGTGGGTGCTTCATCACTGGAGGCTTTTAAGAAGAGATTGGATTACCATTTGTCTGAAATAGTATAAGGTCTCCTGCCCGAGCAAGAGGTTGGATTAGAAGACTTCCAAAGTCCCTTCCAATTTGGTTATTTTGTTATTCTGAACCCTATTGAATTCATTAATGAAGTTTTGTCTAGAGACCTGAATTAAGAGCTCATTTTGCAATAATATATCATACAGGTGAAACTCAAAAAATTAGAATATCGTGCAAAAGTTCATTTATTTCAGTAATGCAACTTAAAATGTGAAACTAATATATGAGATAGACTCATTACATGCAAAGCAAGATATTTCAAGCTGTGATGTGTCATAATTGAGATGATTATGGCTTACAACTCATGAAACCCCCAAATCCACAATCTCAGAAAATCAGAATATTGTGAAAAGGTTCAATATTCTATGCTCAAAGTGTCCCACTCTAATCAGCTAATTAAGCCATAACACTTGCAAAGGGTTCCTGAGCCTTTAAATGGTCTCTCAGTCTGGTTCAGTAGGAATCACAACCTTGGGAAAGACTGCTGACCTGTCAGTTGTGCAGAAAACTATCATTGACACCCACCATAAGGAGGGAAAGCCTCAAAAGCTAATTGCAAAAGAAGTTGGATGTTCCCAAAGTGCTGTATCAAAACACATTAATAGAAAGTTATGTGGAAGGGAAAAGTGTGGAAGAAAAAGGTGCACAAGCAGCAGGGATGACCGCAGCCTGGAGAGGATTGTCAGGAAAAGGCCATTCAAAAGTGTTGGGGACTTTCACAATGAGTGGACTGAGGCTGGAGTCAGTGCATCAAGAGCCACCACACACAGACATGGGCTTCAAATGTCGTATTCCTTTCGTCAAGCTGCTCCTGAACAACAAACAACGTCAAAAGCGTCTTACCTGGGCTAAAGAAAAACAGAACTGGTCTGTTGCTCAGTGGTCCAAAGTCCTCTTTACTGATGAGAGCAACTTTTGCATCTCATCTGGAAACCAAGGACCCAGAGTCTGGAGGAAGAATGGAGAGGCACACACTGCAAGATGCTTGAAGTCCAGTGTGAAGTTTGATTTGGGGAGCCATGTCATCTGCTGGTGTTGGTCCACTGTGCTTCATGAAGTCCAGGGTCAACGCAGCCATCTACCAGGAGATTTTGGAGCACTTCATGCTTCCTTCCGCAAACGAGCTTTATGGGGATGCTGACTTCATTTTCCAGCAGGACTTGGCACCTGCCCACACTGCCAAAAGCACCAAAACCTGGTTTAATGACCGTGGGATTACTGTGCTTGATTGGCCAGCAAACTCACCTGACTTGTACGCCATAGAGAATCTAATGGGGCATTGCCAAGAGACAGATGAGAGACATGAGACCGAACAATGCAGAAGAGCTGAAGGCCACTATTGAAGCATCCTGGACTTTCATAACACCTCAGCAGTGCCACAGGCTGATAGCTTCCATGCCACGGCGCATTGAGGAAGTAATTGCTGCAAAAGGGGCCCAAACCAAGTACTGAGTACATATTCGTGCTTATATTTTTCAGAGGTCCGATATTGTTCTATGTACAATCCTTGTTTTATTGATTGTATGTAATATTCTAATTTTCTGAGATTGTGGATTTGGGGTTTTCATGAGCTGTAAGCCATCATCACCGCAATTATGACACATTACGGCTTTAACTATCTTGCTTTGCATGTAATGACTCTATCTCATAAATTAGTTTCACCTTTTAAGTTGCATTACTGAAATAAATGAACTTTTGCACGATATTCTAATTTTTTGAGTTTCACCTGTATATAAAAATTAACAAGGAAAAATCATGCTCAGAAAGATAGTGAAGGAAAAAACAAAACAACCAACTGGATCTTTATATGGAGCAATTTTGGTACTGTAAACTGGTGAAGTGGTGGTAATATATATTAAGTGTGTTCTGAATGTTACTGCTTACCAATACCATAGAGAAATGCATCTGTTCTGAGAAGAGTTTTAAAAATAATGGAATGAATCCAGCCTCTAAGAGATAAAGGGAAGTTATTTTCATCTGTACTATAGCAGCTGTAACCACAATTTTGCTGAGTGGTTCAGTACTCCATTATAAACCTCTTATCAGTGTATGAATGGATTCTAAAACCATTCCAAAAGAAGAAACAAGCTCTCAAAACATTTACCCATATTTCTCTTGCTAATTTCATCTTGCCTGGGATATTCAAGTTTCCAAAGTTTAAGAAGTTCACTAATTCCATTGCAATCTAAGAAATAAGGAAATGAGGTGCAATTCTTAACAAAGTAAATCTTAATGCACAAAAGCTCATGCCACCATTTTGTGTCTTCCAATTAATCCTGACTCCTGACAACTGCCTGGAATTGTTTCTGCAATTCTCTCTCCCTCTCTCTCTCTCTCTCTCTCTCCCTCCCTCTCCCTCTCCCTCTCCCTCTCCCTCTCCCTCCCCCCCTCTCTCTATATATGTCTCTGTGTGTGTATACATACATACATACATACATACATACATACATACATACATACATACATGGTATTCAGCTTTGTTTTGGTACTTTCCCACGTCATTATAGTTGTGCTTTTAAAGTTGTAGCAATGTTTCGACAAAATCTCATCTGCCATCATTAGGCTTGTGTATTGTGTTCGTCTATGAGTACATAAGCCTGATGATGGCAGATGAGATTCTGTCGAAACGTTGCTACAACTTTAAAAGCACAACTATAAAGATGTGGGAAATACCCGAACAAAGCTGAATACCATACATATAAATACCCGCGAAAACTTAAGAACTATATATACATACATACATACATGTGTGCGCGTGTGTGTGTGTGTATGTGTGTGCACGTGCCATTATCCTTGGACTGAGATAAAGTCTCAAAGTCACCTAGCTGGCCTTGTGCCTAAACTGGGGTGAAAAAAGGTGGGAAATAAAACTCAAGATTTCCCTGTATTCATCCTGGTGCCTTAACCTGAGCACTAAACTGGCTCTTTATTTAGTTTGGTTTAGTTTAGGTTTACTTTATTGTCATTGTACCTCGTACAACAAAATCAAACACCATCTTCAGTGCACATCATGACCATGAAAATAAACACAAACACACATCCTTCACACATTGAACTGGAAACCCCCGACACCACACCAACACTGCACTATACAGCAGAATTCTAAACAGCTGGGGGATAGAAGCTGTTTTTCAACCTATTTGTCCTTGTTTTGATTATTCTGTACCGTCTATAATAAATGTATAATATATGTATTATATAATACATAAATGTTTTATGGTACCATACATTGCTAGTGTGGGTAAAGTATTTGAAGGAGGCACTTTCAAAGCCCATTGGCACAATCAAAGCATTCCTCCTCAAAATGGTAAAGCATCTGTATATTGAAGAACAACTGAAATGTAATTATACATGCTACGATCAGATCCTCATACTTATCTTTTCCCATCATTTCCACTTAGACCGCCTTCGGTCTGACCTAAGCATAGTACATAAAATTATCTATTGCAATTTCCTACTTGTCAGTGAATACTTCAGCTTCAACCACAACAATACATGAGCACACAATAGATACAAATGTAAGGTAAGCTGCACCAAACTCGATTGCAGGAAACACGACTTCAGCAACAAAAGTGGAATACTCTACCTGACTCTGTGGTTTTTTTCCCCAAACCTCCAAAACTTCAACCTTAGACTGTCTACTGTTGATCTCACCCCTTTCCTAAGTGGTCGGTAAGGGGTGTACATAAGCGCACCAGTGTGACTTCCATCCCTGTCCTAATGTTCCCTTTTATTTTTTATCCATTTCATGTATTAATAATCATGTTTATACTTATATCTGTTATGTAACACATGCTTGACAAAATACATAAATAAATAAATAAACAAGGAGTTCAAAACTTTGCTTTCTACTGTAATACGCTGGTAACTCTAAATGTTAAATATGAGCAATGATTTAGAGAAACAACTTAGCCCCACACCCGAAGCCCAGTGATCTATTAAAACACCAAATCATGCAGAGCTTGACTTGGATTTGGATAATCATGAGTAGAATTCTTGTTTGAACCCTGATGCTCAGTAAAGCTGACTAAGGAAGATGCAAGGCAGGCCTCCATGCAGGAAGTACAACCCATTTATATGTGATTAAATATCCTCTTGGATTTGAATGCCTCCACTGGAGTGTCAAACATAAGCCAGTTTGAAGTTGACATGTTTCAGCATAGCATAATTAGGGCTAGCCACAGGTTATCAGGTTTTGATATAGTAATAGAATGGTATAGAAATAACTGTATTTGCGACTTTATGGAAGAGCGATGAATGTCGATCTCATTTAAACATGTATTGACTTCATCTTATCTAAGGAACTAAAAAGCTTAGCAAGTTGACACAGCTGGAAAATTTGTCTTATTTCTTGACTTAAAAGAAATTGTCATCTTTGACCGATTTGAAATAATACATATATAGACACTAATCCATCTCTCAAAGCACAGGGAGTTAAAGTGCCATACTAGGACTTTGGAGACTTGAGTCTAAACCCATTCTCAGTTCTTCTCTCATCAAAACTGCAGGGTGGTCATGGGAAAAATTCTATCAAGTAGTGCTATTTATGCAACCTCAAGCTCCTGCAGGAAAAGTGGGGTATCATATAAATCTATCTAATAAGCATTTGAGACAATAAACATAGAGATAATTGTTTCCCACTGTTCCAACTTCTTCACATTCTGCAATGCATTCCAAGTTATAATATATTCTATCAAGATCTTTTATTTTTAGAAGAATACATCAATATTCTCATCTTTTTCATCTCTAAATATATGTTTAGAGGAGATCAAATCATACATTTCCCTTTTAGTGTGTGCCTATCCTGTGCACTCTGATAGACCCTGCTTGCTTTGAGTCCTGTCAATTATGCAATCCATAAAGAACAGGGGTGGACAATTAATTTTCCCAAGGGGGCACATGAAAAACTGGAGGGTCAAACCAATAGGGCTGCGAAGGTGCATAGGCTTGCATGCAGGTACATATATAAATTGGAAAAAAAAATAGCAGTCTCCTTCAAAATAAAAGCAATCCACATTGGCCAAACTGGGACAGCCAAAGGACTGGATGTGGCCCAGAGACGATAAAATGCCCAAGTTTGACCAAGAAAGACCCAAGAGTCTGTCCCTTTAGAACAGCAATTCCTGGAGAATGATATGGCCCTCACCTTTCTTGTCTTCAAGCAATCTTTATAACCTGGCCTTCCCCCTTGGACAGTGATGGCTAACCTTTTTGGGCTCCTGTGCCAAAAATTGTGTGTGTGCTTGCAGACTCATGCTCACATGCCAGCACCCAGAAGGCAATGCGTGCCCCCCACGCCCCTTATGCATGCGTGCGAAATCCCCACCCACTCAACCCTGTCGCCCCCTTACCTGCATTGTGCCTCACAGCTGATTTTCAGCCAGTTTCAGGCCTTTTTCAGCCTCTCAGAGGCTTGAGGAAGGTTTCTGTAGACTTTGCAGGCCGAAAACTAGTCCCGTTTTGTCACTTCCTGTATTTTCAGAAAAACAGGAAGTGATGAAACAGGGCTAGTTTTCAGCCTGAAAAGCCCGCAGAAGCCTTCCTCAAGTCTTTGCCTGAAACTGGCAGAAAGATCAGCGCAGTAAGGTAAGTTTGCCTGCAGCTTGCGGGCCAGCACAAATGGCTCTGTGTGCCACCTGTGGCACGTGTGCCATAGGTTCACCATCACGGCCCTAAACTTTGAGTTAGGATGCCAGAGCAGGCCTCTAAGCTGGCAATTGATGAAAGCAAATGATGAGGGCATTCAGAGTCATTTGGAGCTGGGCTACCTACCATAAGTTGGATAAAATAAATTTATTGTATTCATGTAATTAAACTGTAAGGAAGCTCCAAATATCAAATTCTCAGAATGTCCTTCTGTTCATATGTCAATAATTAAAAATGTTGGTGTCACTGTCTTTACTATTTTCTGTGCTATTAATCAAAAATATATTTTGCAATTATTTTAAATGTCTACATGAGAAAAACAGGATTCTGTTTTGATGCTTAATTATGGGCTCACCAGAAAATGCAGCAGAAATCACAGAACAGAAGGCTCAGCATCCAAAAATAGCCATTTTATTGGCACATTCATCCATACGTATGGTATTAGGCCAGTAGAATTGTGAAAAAAAAATGAAGAGATTTAACTTTTATAGTCTCATGATCTGGGATAGAAATTAAATGTTAAGTTGTTGGCTATAGTAAATTGCTACCGTGCCTTGATTCCTTTATTTAAGCATACAAGTGATTTTGGCCCTATTTTGCAAAACTACTTACATAGGAAACCAAGTTCATTTTAATTGGCTCTTAAAAGCAAGACTGAGAAGCTTTAGACAAACATACAGTGCATGTAAATTGGCAGCGGAATTGTACTCTATAGTAGCAAAATAATTCAAGGAAATAATATAAGTTTAGTTACAGCTATGACATCTCAGCTGAACAATTTCCAACAACCACAAGTTGTTAGCAAATAGGAGTTTTCCATCTTTCTTTGCTCTGTCTAGTGTTTGTCTGGAGTTTTGCAGATCAGAGAGCCCTACTTCAATGTAACAATATGGGATCTGTTAAACTTTCTGATATTCTCTGTTTTCTCTCAAAAATATAGAGACTTGCATCTCATTAAAAGATGTAAGATTTCTGCAAAATTATTCAACTTAAAAACACATTCCCGGGGATGTCATTTTCATACACATTGCTCATAAATGCCTTTCCATCTTATTCCCAAATTAATCTGCATTTTAAAAAAACCCTGCATTTTGATATTTTTCTCACTCTTTTCTGAACACATTTTGCAGTTGTTTTTTAAGATGTGAATTGCAACAGAAAATACAGTAAATTCAAAAATAAATGTCTTATACTTTTCAATGTGCACATTAGTCCAGAAGGCATGGATCAGCTCATATAGAAATTTTTAAAAACTAGTTCCTCAAGCATCCATCTTTGAGTTTCATCCCTCTTCTTTCTTTATATTTACCAACATGGTATATTAGTTTTGAACAACCAACTGTGCATTGTTCAAATTATACCTGCGCCATGAATGTATATAAAATGGCCATAGGCAATCCAAAAAGAAATAAGAACAAAAAGCTCTGTTCAGCTGCCTTTGCAGAGCAATAAAAGGTTTTAAGTTTCAGCTTTGTGATTTTAAAAAAGGATTGTTCAGAACATATGGAATGCTCTGAACTCTCTAAAGTTTGTATAAATATCCCAAGAAAGATATAGGTTCATCATTTAAAAGAATAATAGCTTCAAACAACTGCATTTATACACAAAGTCATTTACCATGTCATCTACACAAGTACTCTCTGTTTAAAGATTGTAGCCTTGCAGAGAGGCCAATTCTGCTTGCTAATTCCTTTGAGCATAATTGCTCCACAGTCTTGACAGCAAGCTTCCATGCTTCATTTTGAACAAGTGACATGAATTTTTTTAAAGGAAAAACAAGGGCAATAATGCAAATTCATTATTTAAAAAAATCAATGGAAAAATAGCACTCTACAACTCTGGAAGGATGCAGCTACTATACTGACAAATACACCCCTTAGTTATAGTAGGGTTCTTCCCTTCAATTAGAAAACAAACATTCCTGTTGCTTTACTACCAGGAGATTTAAGCCAGGGTTTCTCAACCTCAGCAACTTTTAAGAGTGTGGACTTCAACTCCCAAAATTCCTCAGCCAGCATGACAGGGGATTCTGGAAATTGAACGCCACACCTCTTCAAATTGCTGAGGTTAAGAAACACTGATTTAAAGGAGAATTGAGGCTGGCCCCAAGGACTGGCTGCCTGAAAGCAAAATTTTACACTTGCACCAGTGGTAGCCTGCTGCCAGTTTGAACCGGCTTGTCCGTACTGGTAGTTCCAACCATCGGCTGGGGCTGTTCACCCACCCCGGTACTATCCCGTCATATATATCCAGCTTGCTCGCCCCACCCATGCAGCTCAGCTGATTATCGCGCCTCGCTTGATTTACTCACCGCAGCTGCCGCGCGCAAAAAATCTCATTTTTGCAGCCACACTCAAGTGTGAAGTGGGCATGCACGCACTCACATTTTCAGTTCTGCACTAGGTGAAACAGTTGTTAGTCTGTTAGCAGCCCACCTCTGATTTTCACCTGCAAAATTGGCCCTATTTGGGAGACAGGCATAAGCAGCCTATGCCCTAATTATTTTCTCACTGCCATCATTTCTTTTAGAGCTGAACATTTGGTCCAGCAATTAAAACTCTATCTTAATTGCATTGATAACTGATGGCTCTGCTGCATTTTGGGATGAGAAGCTCATTTTCTGCAAGTTTGTTCAAGCTTCTTCCCCCTCCCATCCCTTTCAGGACTCTTTTAGCTGATCTTTGGCTCTGCAGTTGAGTGGCCTTGCCTTGTTAAAAAAAGAATTGGGACTAGTGCAAAGTTAAATAGGTTTCTTCCTTGTTTGCTTCCTTAATCAGCAGTGATTCAACTCCTCATTCTACACTTGAGACTTTTCAGTGCTATGTTTGGCTCAGCAGTTAAGCGTCTGAATTAGCTGCTTTGCTAAACGGGAGCAGGCGGCGCACATTTCAATGGGAGACTCTTTATGGTATGCTTGAATAATTGGCTCTTGAACTCCTTTTGGTGGAGCATCTGTCCTGCTTACGTTTGGAATTTGGCCTGACATAGGGTAGGGTGGGAGGCCTCAGTTTTGTTTTTTTCAATTTGTGCTTCTAATCCTTTTCACGTGAGCATTTAAGAATTGGGTGGCATAGGAATAAAGCACCTGCAGGTATTGTATATTATGATGTTGTCTCAGAAAGCTTAGGTCCTTTTACTTGGCGTGCAGGCCCAATGAACCACATCAGATTAGTGGAAAGACAAAGAGAATTTTGACTGCCAAATAAAAAGATTAACCAAAGGCAAGTTCCAATGGGCACATACTGGCTTGGAGTAGTCCCCTTTTTATATAATTTGAACATTGTGCATAACCATGAAGCAATCCTGGAAGCACTCAAGTTATAAACCAATCAATAAGAGCAACATCATGCTTACATTTTTAGGAGTCATAGTAACAAAGTTCAGCTAAAGGTTACAAGGTATACTTAGACCTTTTACCTTATTAATAATATTCCTCCTTACTAAAAACCTTCCCAAGCCACTTGGTACCATGATCTTGTGCAGGGGACTCAAAACTTCACAACATTAAGAGTTGTGGACTTAAACCCCCACCTGGCGGAGGAATTCTGGTTGTTGAAGTCCACAACTCTTAAAGTTGCCACATTTGGAGGTCCCTTCAGGGCTAAGCCACCTCCGTAGAAGGTGGTGAAAATAGGGGGGATGTGGCAGGGTCGAGAGGATCGCACCTCTCCTCCCTAGCCGGCTAAACTCTCTTTTCCGAAGGCGGTATGAGCGGCGGTCAGAAATGGCCGCCACAAAGAAGTGCTCAGCAGGGAAAGAAAGTGCAGGAGGAAATTGAGAAGTGAAAGGTTTTTTGGCTGACCGGGACAAAGTAACAACGAAGGTATCCTGGAACTTAAAATTTGCAAAAGATACATTGTTCCCAGAGACTTACAAGCGGCGGATGAAAGTTAAAAGGGAAAGTTCTTTTTTTTTCTCTCTCTCCTTCCTAACATTGACAGCGAACAGAAAGAAATTGGAAAAACCTGCTTTGGATTAATAGGTAATTAAACTGGATAACTAAATGTCAAAGGGATAATAAGGATTTCTGAACATTTAAAAAAATCTTTTTTTTGCTGTAAGTGGGAAGGGAGAGGAAAAGAATTGGAGTAGGATTTGGAAGTAAGGAGGAGATTGCCTAGAACTTTAAAGAATTATTAAATACTAACAAGACTTCTAAAAGATATATTTTAACTGGAATTTTTTAACTAAACTGTAACCCCAGAAAGAGAAAGTGAAGAAAGTGCTAAAAGAAACAGCTTATTTGGACTGTTTGGTGACTTTGGGACTTTTGGAAATTATCTTTGAAGGACTAAAAACACTTGGGTGGTTGTTTTGAAAAAAAAAATGTCTTTCTACAATGGCATCACTTGTGGATGAATTGGAAATTGAATTCAAAAAATACAAAGAAGAGGAACAAGAAGGGAAGGGCTCTCTTGGCTCTCTTTTTGAATTTTTAGAAATGGCGATTTGCACCTATGAGAAACTGACTGCGCAACAAGATGATTGGGACAAAGAAGAAGCCATCTTTGATGAACAAGTAACTTTACTTGGGGAAGAAAGGGAAAAGGAGGAAAAGAAAAAGGAGACTTTAAGACTTAAAAAAACAACAACCAAAAAAGAGAAAAATAAGGTGAAAAGTGGATATAATGTTAGAAAACAACAGAAAGGGGGAATACACAAGAGGGAAAGGGAGGTGGAGAGACAAGGGGGTAAAAAGGGCAGGGAGAAGAAGATGAAGTCCACAACTCTTAAAGTTGCCACATTTGGAGATCCCTGATCTTGCCCATCAACTTAATGGTCAGGCATTCCTGATCAGGAGACAGATGATTGGGCTCATATTGGTATCATTGCTGCTTAACAAAGCAGTTCAACTCCACACCATAAGCAAATGCACTATGATTATATGCAGGGGTGGGATTCTACAGTTTCGCACCTATTCGCTAGAACCGGTTGTTAACATTCTAAGCCGTTTGAAGAACTGGTTGTTAGAAGAAATTACTGGCCTAATCCTGTAAGGAAGGCAGGAAGGAAACAATCTGGTGTTGCTTACAGAAACTGCCTCTCCATTAACCCTTATTACATTCTTGGCAGGACTAGACTTCCTGTCTCAGGAACTTCTCTGTAGTTTTTCCCCCTCCTTTGCTGGCACTTTGCTTGTGTGGAGTGACCATTCAAAGTTACAATGGCACTGAAAAAAGTGACTTATGACTGTTTTTCACACTTACAGCTGTTGCAGCATCCCCACAGTCACGAGAGGCCAGGCAAGGAGATGCGTGTCCTCATGTGAGTGATGCTGAGTTGGCCACGCCCAGCCAATAACATGACCACCAAGCCATGTCCACCCAGTCACATGACCACCAAGCCACGCCCACCAACTAAGCCATGCCCACAGAACCAGTTGTTAAAAAATTTGAATCCCACCCCTGATTATATGTGCTAAACAAATAGTTCAATATATGAATAAAAATAGTTTATCAATATACAAAATCAGGCTAAGGTAATGGATTGGGCTATCTTGTCACTAATAAACTTATAGAGCTGTGGTGGCACAGTGGTTAGAATGCAGTATTTCAGACTCATTCTGCCAACTTCCAGGAGTTCAACCCTGACTGCTTCAGGGTTGACTCAGGCTTCCATCCTCCCAAGATCAGTAAAATGAGGACCCAGATTGTTGGGGGTAATATGCTGATTCTATAAACCACTTAGAGAGCACTTTAAAGCACTATGAAGTGGTATATAAATCTAAGTGCTATTGCTGTATTGGGATCAGATTTAAACGGGTGTCTTTCCTAGTGACCACTTGCTGAATCAGCCAAAATGTCAGTCTAGTTCTTACATAAGACTGAGACTGATGAAAAGCTCAGGAGAAGCTGAAATCGATGATTTTGGTTAGAGTTTGGATTCCAGAGTAGCTAACTAATAAATGTTTATAAATAAATGTTTATTTTTATATTTCCAGTGTATTTAACTTCAGTGCTTCTGTGAGTATATGCTAGGATTAAAAATGTGAAAATCAACACAATGCAATCTTTATGTTTATATAGGTTTATGTGACCCTAACCTAAATATAGGTAAGACCCCTAGGGAGGAATTAATGAAGTCAAAGTGCTTCCCACTTGGTACTGTTTTATTTTCCCAAGCCACTCAGCTGGAGGCTGGGTGGGTGTTTAAATCTGATTTCGAAGATGCTACTTCTGGAATTTTTAACACATACTTCTAAGTTTAAAGTAATCGTGTCACAGTAGATTGGGAGTGCCATCCATAACCTTAGATTGTGAATCCAATTCCATTATTCATGCAGCAGATGTTGCAAAGGCTCCTGCTTAGACAGCAGCTAATTCACTCCTGGCATGCACAAGTCTGCAGAAGCAGAGCGGGACTGTGTTCAGGGCAACCATTTTGTGTGTCTGCTTTTGCTACAACTCACTTTGGTCTTCGGGCAGGGCCAGTTAGCATTATTATAACAGTACATATTTCTTCACAGCTATGCCAAACAACAAACGCTCTTGCTAGTCTTTCATTCAGCTTTATGCTGATTTTCCCCCCTCAACTATCAGAATTCCAAGATTAGAGCAACAATCTTTTACTGGAGAATATGAAATTACTTACAGCAGTTAACACAACTCAAGAGTTGTTCTACTAATTATGAAAACCTTATATGCAGAACCTACTTAACCCAAACGTTTATTTAATCTGGCTATCAATCTACAATGATTTATTTTTCTCCATTTGACAACGACTTGCCTTTCCCCTTTCCCTTTGTTTTTTTTCATTTTAAATTGCAAAGGATTGCATTTAGCACACTTGCATGGCCTTATAAATTACAACCCATTAAAACAATGATCGTCCTATTTTTAACAATGCTTGCATACTGCAGACTTTCCAACCAGGAAACAAATGCACCACTGCAAAGCACTCATCAAACTCATATGGATTGTTGAAGAGTTAAAACAGTATAGAAATCAGATTATTGTGCTGCTGATTGACTCCTGGTAAATTGTCGACAAAAAGAAACAGGTCTGCCTAAGAGATACAATATAAATTTTATGGGCCTAAATAGTAATAAAAGTCATTAAGCAACTATACTAATAATTCATCTTGCTCTTGCAACACAGATTCTTGGACACTCTTATTGACTTTTTTAAAAGCTTCAAATGCAGTTTTCTATCTGAATTGGCTTTTGTTTTTCGATAATGAGTCTGATATCAAGTTATATCATTTATTCAAGAGACCACTGAGTAACTCTGTTAAGATTTCGTCCTAATTTGTTTTGAAAAATAGAGCTTTCTTTTAGTGTGTTAGGTTACTGATCCAGCCTGCCTGTCTCTCCCAAATAATAGACTTGTGCAAAGGTCACCCAACATTACAGATTTTTTTTAACAATGCAGACAAAGGACTCCTTAGCTGTTCTTCCCAGAAAACTTTCATATATGAATCTGAGAGAAAAAGTGGGCTGGATTAGAATGCCCTCCAGATCAGCTGAAAACCGAGCTAAAGTCAATTCATTAAAAGCATTGCAGATAACACAAAAGAAAAAAAAATGTTATTATTCATTTATGTAATTTACATCCTGTCTTTCTATCAAGAAATAATGCTTAAGGCAGATAACAATAACTATTTTTCTTTTTCTTTTAAAAGCATACATTTTAAACATAAAGAATAATCATATAATTATAATAAAACAAGCAGCACACACTGACTAAGGAGTGTTTGAATAAAAACATTGTGCCTGCTAACAGGAAGTAAAGAAAAGTCATAGAAGAGAATATCTGTGACTCAGGGTTGAACTGTGGGAGTCCTTGATGCTCTCTGAACTTTGTTGTTTCCTTGCAGATGTGACGTCTCATTACCCAACTCAGTAACATCAGCAGTGCTAGAAGGGAGTGGGACTCTAGCCCTCGTAATATAAGCTACTTGAGTAATGAAATGACTACAAGAAAACCTACCAAACTCAGAGAACATCAAGGACCCCATAGAAAGGAAAGTGGTTTTTTTTTTATGATTTATTGAGTATCAATGTCTGAAAAAGATACTACCCCAAAGTCAAGCAAGGTCAGAGGATAAACTTCCTGGGGAGAAACCTTCTCAAATATAAGTACTTCCAGGGACAACTATAAATCACTTGTGGTTCTTTGTCAAAACCTGTGGGATGAACACCTACTCTCGGCAAGAAGCATGTTCTGGTGTGCATATTTTCAGTCTGCTGTACATTTCAGGAAGTAATAATTTCACACAAATTATTGAATACAACAATCGGATGTGGAAATGTCTTCAATTGGAATATAAAGATGGACGCTTTGTCTTTTGAGAGCAGAAATATTTCTACTCTACTGTGCCATAATCCAGTTTACGTGTTTCCCAAATGTGGTGACATAAAGATAAAAGACTTAAAGGTTTAAAGAAATTATATGAAACAGCAGACATCAGCAATTGACTGCACCACAAATGATTTATTGTAAATTACTGATTATAACCCACTGAGAGTCAACTAATTATGGCAGGCTAAGTCAAATAAACAAACAAAACAAAACAAACAAATAATATTGGGGAGGGTGCTGGAGATATTGGGGCGTGGAGAAATTAACTTTCCTATCCTTCTTCCTACAAGAGATTCCCAATGAATTCTTGCTTCCACAGACAGAAATGAGTCTGCCATTCATAGAGAACAACCCAAGATTTAAGGGAACATTTCATCTTGTAAATTGTCAGCCTTTTTACTCTGTTCAGCTTTCTTTTAATTAGGAACTTGACAAATATTTCCACAAATGTTGTGGAATTCTAAATATGTTTAAATAAACGGGAGTTATCTCTTGAAATGTGCTGAATCCTAGGACAACTTGGGCTGCTTAGCAATAAATCTGTACATCTGCAAGTCACAGCAGGATCATTCTGAAGCAACATCTAGAGTAGATCTGTCTATAAAACCTAGAACTAAGGAGAAATTTCCTGACAGTGAGAACAATTAACAGTGGAACAACTTGCCTTCAAAAGTTGTGTGCTCCATCATTGGAGGCTTTCAAGAAGATGGACAGCCATTTGTCTGAAGTGGTATAGGGTCTCCTGCTTGAAAGGGAAGGCTTGGCTCAGTGGCTAAGATGCTGAGCATGTCAATCAGAAAGTTCAGCGGTTGGAATCCCTAGCACCACGTAACAGAGTGAGTTCCCATTACTTGTCCCAGCTTCTGCCAACCTAGCAGATTTGAAAGCAAGTAAAAATGCAAGTAGAAAAATAGGGCACCACTTTGGTGGGAAAGTAATAGTGTTCCATGCACCTTCGGCATTTAGTCATGCTGACCACATGACCACGGAGACATCCTCGGACAGCGCAGGCTCTTTGGCTTTGTAATGGAGATGAGCACCGCCCCCTAGAGCTGGAAACAACTAGCATGTATGTGCAAGGAGAGCCTTTACATTTACCTTTTACCTCCTGCTTGAGCAGAAGATTGGACTAAAAGACCTCCATAGTTCATCCAAGTCTATTATTCTATGTTTTATATTTATGTTCATTACTAAAGCACTTACCATATACACCACCAAATTCCAAACAATTCCGGGGATTGGTAAAGAGCAAAGCAAGACTTTTCTGAGACAGAACAATGCACAAATTCTCTCAAGTCTTGCTCAAAATAGCTCATCAGGGATTTTCCACACATAGTGTATTGGAAAAGGATGTTGAATCTTAAATGGTAGTTTTCCCTCATTTATTCCCTGATCTTCATGTTTCCATAGTGACCAATCTATTCTGAAGAGCTTGCTTGCCTTCATGGCATTTATGTTGTTTGCAAATAATAGTGCCTCACCTGGAAGCCAGGAAAGATGACCAAAGACAGCAGTGGCAATCCATTGGTGGACTGTTGTTAAAAAGACTGCATGTTATCTCCAGCTCTGTTCAAAAATATATCAATTAATTTAGTTGACTTTTATCCTACCTTTCCTTCAACAGCTGAAGGTATGAATATAGCATTCCCTCATCTACAATATGTGAAATCGTTCCACGTCACCCAGTGAGATTCCATAGATTTGAACCCATGTCTCCATGGCCTTAGTGCAACACTTAAATCACTAGTCCTAGCTCCTTACCTTTACTATTTGTAAACATATTTGTGTCTGATATTCTCTTCCATTAAGCCACCTTTATATAAAAATCTTTCATTTGATATGTCTCAATCAGTCATTTTCCATAACACTTAATACAATTGTCCTTTCATTTTTCAAAATATTTCATATGTTGGGCTTGTTGATGAAGTCTAGCAGTCACATGTGGTCAGAGAAATGGAGACTTACAAGAATTCACAATGAAGATTTCAAATCTTCAATTACCTCTCTTGGTAGGATTGACAAAGCAGTAGAGTTGTACAACAATCTGGATTTGAAAAGGGAAGAAGAATCCATAGCTTGTGTGGGCACACACTTCAGACCTCTCAATACCTCCTTACATCCATTGTGCTTTTTACTGCCCTACTGCATAAACCTTTTAAACATTTGCTAGCAAACAGAAAGCGAGCCTTCACTCCAAAGTATATTCCCCCTTCTGAATTCGGATTATTACACAACCATATGAAATAGTATAAAACCACACTACTAAGTACAGTAACACCTGGACTATAGCAAAACTTTGAAACATTTGATACAAGTTCCCATACCTCATATATAGATTATGTTGAACAAATGAAATGTATTAGGGTTGATTTAAAGCCAAGATATGAAAATAAGGAAAACAAGAAGACTTCATCAAAACTTTCAATGCCACAATGTTGTCTTCCTAAAGCCCCCTGCTTCTTTCTTTGCTCCAACTACAATTTCTGTACTAATAGACTTTATGTCCAGTATTAGAATAAATTCTGAGAAAATAAGCTTGAAAGAGGGTCAAAACTCCTTCCACCCATTTGGATCTTTTCCTAATACCAGTACATCTCTTTGCAAAGCAGGTTGTGCTTTAAAACACACATCTGTCTTTAGCATATTTAGTTGAACAACAAGCAGACTCTTTGGAAAGAAATCAAGGAAAGGAGGGAGGAAAACCAAGAGACCACCCCCAAAAAGGAATGGGGTGGGGTAGCGAAAGAATCTTATCAGTGTAAAAGTCCCTTTTTTTTTCCAGTGGTAACAGTTCTAAGATAAATCAGATCAATAATAATGTCTGTCCATGTATTTCTCCTGCCCAGCTTTTTTCCTCATTATCTGACTATCCCAGAATATAAATAAAGACAGAGGAAACAGTTTTATGACTGGGAGAACTTTGTGTCTATTTTTAGGGTCCCATATATAAATAAAGAGAATGGAGGACAATTCTTGTGATTGAGAGAACTTTGTGTCTATTTTTAGGGCCAGAATTATCACAGAATTATCACAATGACAGAAGATAGATATTTCATATTCAGGCAAAGCAGAGCTGAGGAAAACCTCTCTTGAGATCATTGCAAATTTCTTTTCATGAATTAAGGTGAAGGTGGGGAGATTACTGGTCCTTAGATGCCTTTGTATATTTTTATGCATAAAGCATGATTCTACTAGAGTCTTCCTTCATAAATATGCTGCTCAGGATAATTTGTAATATGTTTTTTTTTAAAGGAGACCAAAGCACAGATCCATAAAAAGGATCTTAATTTGCCAATTTTTGACAGGGTTTTTCAAACTTGCAACCCTAAATTGTGCGGACTTCTAGAATTCCCCAGACAGCATTCTGGAAGTGGAAATCTACACTTCTTAAAAGTTGCCAAATTTGAAAAACACTGATCTATCAGAACATCTAGCTCAGGGGTATATCCAACCTTGGCAACTTCAGGACTTATGGACTTCAGCTCCTAGAATTCTGTGGGTTGAAATTTGTAAGTCCTAAAATTGCCAAGGTTGAACACTCCTGGTCTAGCTGAGTATATTTTCCCTGTTTTCAACTTCCATAGTTCTTTCCCTCACTCTTACATGCTGAGTGGGTGTTAAATGTTTCCATTTTGCTTTTAATTATCTATGTTTCTTCAGTCCTGCTTCAGAAAATGATTGCAATCCATAACCTTTTTAAACTTTATTTGGCCATCGTGTTTATTATAACAGTGGAACTAAAAATACAGTAACTAAGTTACATGGTATTATACCTCCTGGTGCCATCTGTTCAACATTATTGGATCACGCTTTTATGCAATGTTATTATATGGCTTTTCCAACTTTCAATTAAATTCATTTTGGCTTTTATCCAGCCTTAAATTTAAAAAAAACACCCAACTTCCCAGAAAACAGTAACGGCTGTTAGAACGATAGGACACAGCTGACTGTGAATCTTCATAATTATGAGTATAAAAGATAACATATTCTGAAATTAAACTCATAAAAAAGCAAAAGAAAAGACTATATGTGAAGTAACAGGGCAGATAGGATCAATTCTGATTATATCTTGGAAATATTACTTATAAATTAGAAAAAAGCTTTATGGAAAAAAGAAAATTTGCACTTCCAATCTATTCTATTCTATTCTTCTCTGATAGTTTTTTAAATTTTGTATCCTATTCTGGGAGTACACATTTGCTTTAATTTATAAACACACACACAAAAGTCAGGCCCCATAGGTCAATTCAGAGGTGGTATTCAGCAGGTTCTCACCAGTTCTGGAGAACCTGTAGCGGAAATTTTGAATAGTTCGGAAAATCAGCAAATATCACCTCTGACTAGAGATTTTACAGTATACTTCTACTGCCACGCCCACCAAGCCTCACCCACAGAACCAGTAGTAAAAAAAAAATTGAATCCCACCACTGGGCCATATGCTTTATGGTTCTTTTTTTCCTCAGAGAAAATATTTCTGTACTTAGGAAAGCCCTGCACAAATTTAGAAGAAAATAGCAACCAATTTCACATTTCATCAACTTTATGTAATAAACCGTCTATGGGGCCTGACTTGTCTATGGAGCCTTCTTAGCATATCTTTACTTTCCATAATGGAGATATAATAATAGAATACTGTAGTAGCAATTTAATTCACGAATTGAATAGGGAAAAACTGTATTATTCTAAGTCAAACATAATTTTAAATATTCCCCCTATACAAAAATAGCATAATTCTGTTTAAAGGGTGAAAACTGAATGCCAAGACTAGGCACATTACTTATGAGGTGAAAAAAACATCTATTGTGTATTTCTTTTCATTGAGACACATTAGAAATGGAGCAACATACAGCAGTCCATTTTAGTACATAAAGGATTCAAATATCTCCTTTGCCTGCGTGCTTATACAGCTTTTCCACTTCTTGAATTTTATATTATTAGTAAAGCAAGTCCCTAAGAGTAGGAGTAGGAGAGCAATTTCTTATTTTAGGCCATAGATCAAAAGTAGAAGCCTAAATGTTGAGGTATGCAAGGGAAGTATTTCTCAGCACCACTTTAGATGAGATTGCAGCACTGATTCCCACACAGCTGGGCAAGTGTAGCAGATAGGAACTCAAAATTTTCTCCCTTTTAGCTCACTAACTTTTCCATGTGTACAAAACAGATAAACACAGCTGCGATTTTTCCCCTCCCCCTTTTATTTTATTTTATTGCTGCTGCTGCTTTTTCTATATTTCCAAATGACATAAGTACCATAGTCGATAATCAAAAAATCCAATAGATATGCAAATGGTTTTCTTAAAATTCTGAATTAGCCATTCCAGCTGGTTATATATAAAAAAGAAGAAATGTGTGCATCGTGTTAAAAAAAAACCCACTTCTTTCCGATGATAATAACATATTTAAAAATGTTTAGTAGCACTTGGAGAGAGTAGAATATAAGAAAAAGAACTGGAGAAGATAACAAAACATAAGGACCTGAAAATAGAAATAGACCAACTTTGGGAAAAGAAAACAGAGTGACAACAGTAATAGGGGCCTTGGGTGTAATCCTAAAACAACTGGAGCACCACTTGAACATAATTGGCATTGACAAATTCACCATCCATCAATTGCTAAAGGCAGCTTACTTGGAACAGCTTACATCCTATGACAATAACTCCACATCTGCCTATCACAGGTCCCTGGGGTGGACTTGAAAGGTGAATAAAAATGTCAAATCCAGTTTGAACATCTGGCTGACCGTGAATTGAACTAGCAATAATACTATAATCCCATATTCATATTCATTATGACATTTCATAATGAGAGTCCTCTGAAAAAAAACCTTCTTTTCCTAGTTTCAGAATAGTCTGCTCTTACTTTTATTACCTCTCTCAAAAATAATTAGACAGGCTTCCGGTTCGGGATTCTTCAGTGACGGACCGAAATCCACGATCGTGCGTGGTTTTGATCCCTGCTCGCTGCTGGAGCGCCCCGAGCCGCCCAGATTTGGGGCTGAAGCTACCCCGTAGAGGTGGTGAAGAAGGGGGAGCCATCATCAGGGCTGAGAAGAGCCACATCTCTCCTCCTCAGCTGGCCATTACTCCCTTTCCCAAAGGCGGTTGCAGTGTTGGTCAGAAATGGCCACCTCAAAGAAGAACCCAACCGGACAAAATTGTGCAGGAGGAAGTTTAAAGGAGAAAGTTTCACTGACTGGGTTGAATGGGGAACATCTATTTATGGTACCTGGAACATGAATTTTAAAGACTAATACTATTCCTAAAAAAGATCTTAAGTGGCGAAAGAGAAAAGGAAAGGAAACAGAATTGGCTTTTTTCCCTCTCATATTTACAGTTTTAATTGACTTGGAACGTTAAGAAGAAGAGATTTGAATAAGAAATTGATACTAATCCACTTTGACATTAATAGGCTATTTCTAGCTGAAAATAAAGTGTCAAAGGGATAAAGATTCTTGGATAATTTAAAAAAAATTCTTAAAAATAGAAAGAAAGCAGAGGAGGGAAAAAGGAAACAGGAGGGTGGAATCTGGAAAATGGAAGAGACCACCTGGAACTTAAAAAAATTGATAGTGGAATTTTAACAAGGCTTGCAAAAGATACATTGTAGTTGAAACTGTGTTACAAGATAACAAAGCCCCAGGAAAGAGAAAGTGAGAAAAGAAGCAAGAAACAGTTTTGGATTATTGGATGATTCCTGGAATTTTGGATGGTGGATCCTAATGAAACAAAATAAAGTCAATTTGGGGTTGTTTAATTTTTTTTTAAATGGCATCACTCCTTCAAGAGTTAAAAATGAAACTTAAATAACAAAAAGAAGAAGGGAGGGAAGAGGGAAGAGGATATTTTGGCTTCATATTTCAATTTTTAGAAATGGAGATTTTGAACTATGAAAAACAACAAGAAACGCTGGCAGAACAAGAAGGGCGGGATAAAGAAGAAGCCATCTTTAATGACCAAGCAACTATAAGTGGAGTAAAAAAGGAAAAGGGGGGAAAAGGAGTTAAAAACTTAAGCATTGAAGTAAAAAAAAGAGTAATTTGAAAAGCAATAATATCAAGAAGCAGAAGGGAGGATCACAGAAGGGAGAATCAGATAGAAAAGGGAATAAAAAGGGGAGGAAGAAGAAGAGAGGGAAGAGGAAAAGGAAAAGAAGCTACAAAGGACAAAAACAAGATATAAAGGTACAGGAAAAGCATACAAGAATTAAAGGTATAAACCTATTTAAAAGATACAGAGACAATGGTTAAAATTTAACTGAAGGAGAGTATTCTGCAAGGGTGCATGGGATAGCATTGTTATATTAGAAATAGAAAGGATTAGAAAATATGTTTAGATGATTAAAGTGATAGAAAAAAATTGTATTGATGTGTAATGAAATATTTGTTTGTAAAGAGAATAAAGCTCTCAGTGATTTAAAAAGAAAGTTAAAAAAAGTGAATGGTAATGTTTGTTAAAAGAAACAGAAATGTAAAAGATTGTTATTAATATTAATGGCAGAGCTGTACTTGAATAGAATAATTATCCATTTACTATTGTTATACATATATACACAGATATACTTTTGGAACTTTTGGAACTTGCTTTTGTCTTTCTTTTTGCCTTTGGAGCCTAATTTTTACGTTTGCATTTCATTTTAAAGGACAAGTCTTAGAATTAATGTTTTCTTTGTTTTTTTTTAAGGGAGTAGTAATGTTAGGAATGTAAGTCAGTTAACAGTTGGGTTGGAAAATATATAAACCGAGTTAGACATTTTAACACTGTCTCTTTAAGAAAATGCTAAAATTGTCATTGGGCGTGGTTTCTCAAATGCCCATAAGATGGAGCCAGAAACCTGGGTTGTTCTGTTCTGTTGTTTCCAAGAGTGCTGCTGTCCCTGCATTTCCCTATTGAGTGTTACTGATCTTCATTCTTGGATTTGATGTGAGTCTGTTACTGAATTGTTTTTGATACTGGACTTTGCTATTGGATTATCCCTGGACTGAAAACTGACTGCTTTAACCGTGAATGACTTGGACTATTTTGTTGGACCTTGCTTAAACGTGTATTGGAAGTAAAAACCTACATTTTACTATACAGTGTATCTGTGTGCTGTTTGTGTGTTATTCTTCACCACTCTCACTACGTCTCCCTGTGTGCGCTCATTCTCCTAATGGGGAATTACCTCAACAAGTCTTTTTTTTCTCTGTCTCTCCCTCTCCTGCATTTTTTATTTACTTTCCATATTGTTTTTTTCTTTTGTGGCTTCCTTTTGTTGTATACCTTTTCATACTTGAGACTTTTTAATTGGATTAAGGTGTTGAAGAACCTGAAGAATTTTTTTTCTTCTTTAGTTTTTTACTTTTTATTTTTCTGCCTCCTACAAGATTTAACAATTTTTTCCTTTTTCTGTTTATGGCTTTTTCTTCCTTGAGTTTTTACTGCTGTTTAACTAATGGATTGGATTAAGGTATACACGAACCTGAAGAATTTTTTTTTATCTTGCTTCTTTTTTTCCACTATTTTTACTTGGAATTACAATTGGTTCTTTCAAGGGTGGATTAAGGCCTATTAGAACTTGAAGATTTTGAATAATCTGAAATGAGCAGGAAACTAACAGCAGCTGGTTCTTCAATTCCTACTTCTTCCTCTTCACCATCTGGAGGACAACGCTCAATACAGACAATGTTACAACAAGAAAAAGAACAGGAAAAGGTGACACTGCAGATGATAATGCAAGGAATTCAAAGCATACAAGCAAAAATAGAGAACATTGAGAAGAGAATAGAAAAAAACTGATGAAAAAGGGGAGAATACGTAACAAATGATGATGAACTATGATAAGAGATTCCAAAAAATTGAAGAAGATAAACAAAGAGATAAGAAGATTGGAGATATTGATGGCAGATTAACAGTGGTTGAACAAGATAAAAGTGGGATGCTGAGATGGGAGACGGACAGATCAGAATTTTATCTCAGATTCCAAAACAAAGAGGAAGAAAAGGGACAAAACTTAACTGGGATAATGATAGAAATCTTGGCCGAAGCTCTGGAAATAACCAAAGAGAAGATGATGGATGGAATAGACAAGGTTTTTTGAGTCTTCACAACATATGCAATGAGAAATAGCCTACCAAGAGAAGTTCACATCAGATTTACAAAGAAAGCCATTAAAACGCAAATATGCAGGTGGCAAGAGAGAAAACATTGAAATATAAAGATAAAGAGAAACAAGTACCTTGTCCTGAAACAAGTACCCAGAAGAGTGAGAGAGATGAGAAGAGAATACTGATTCCTGACTAAAATTCTACTTTAAAAAGAGGTGAATTATAGATGGTTGATTCCAGAAGGTTTAATGTTCACATGGCAAGAACAGAGACACACAATTGACTCAATTGAGAAAGCTGAATTATTTTATACAGAATACTTTGGAGGGAAAGAGGAGGAGACAGAAAAAGAAATGTCACTAATTGAATTCCAAGAGGACTGCCAAATAGCGACTGAAAAAGAAGAAGGTGCAGTAAGCGGAAAGGTGGAAGTTAAGGAACAACGTGAACCAAGATCTACAAGAGCTGCTAAAACTACCTATAAAGTATAATCATGGAAGAGAAAAAACTGATTACAATTAACATAAACAGACTTAATTTGGCTGTTAAAAGAAGGAAAACTTTCCATAAATTAGAGAAATTAAAATTTGATATAATCTGCCTACAAGAAGTATATATTAAAAAGCAACATCAACAACTGTTGATACAGCCAAAGTAAGGGAAAATATTTACTTCTTTGACACAATGCAAGAAAAGAGGAGTGGTTTTATACATTAAAGATACTATCCCAGCGAATTTGATCCATACTGATGACGATGGAAGATTATTAATGGTGGAAATAATGGAAAATAATATGAAAACACTCCTGATCACAATCTATGCCCTGAATGATAATCAAGAAGAATTTTATAGAAAATTACATATGAAAATAATTGAACTGGACTATGCTAATATCGTTATAATGGGAGACTTTAATGGAATTGTAGACAAGAAATTGGGCACAGAAAACAACAAAGCAAAACAGAAAGACTCTCCCTAAATCTTTTTTTAATATGACAGATGAAATAAATTTAAAAGATGCATGGAGAGAAAGAAATGCTAAGACTAAACAATACACCTTCTATTCAAACAGACATTTATCATGGTCCAGAATAGATATGATATGGATGTCAACAGAATTGTTCACTAATATCCAAGAAATAAATATTGAAACAAGTACTTGGGCAGATCATAACCCAATGACAATTAAAATGAAAGGACAAAGAAGAAGATCTAGATGGACATTAAATAATACTATACTAAAAGAAAAAGACTTCATACAGAGGATGGAGAAAGAACTGCCTTTTTTCTTTAAAGAAAATAAAAAAGAAGCCACATCAATGCAGAATGTATGGGATACAATGAAGGCATATGCCAGAGGCTTGATAATAGACTATACAAGGAAAAGAAATACCACGAAAAGACTAGCCTCTAAGACTTTAGAGGATGAGTATAAAGGACTTGAAAAAGAGTTACAGAAAATGCCACAGAAAAAGGACATTAAGTTAAAAATGGATATAATTAAACATAAAATGGGATTCATGGAAAAAGAAGAATTAACACAGAAAATCAGAGGCACGAAACAGAACTACTTTGAAGATGCAAATAAACCAGTTAGATGGTTAGCATATAAACTGAGAAAGGAGAAAGAATCAAGAAAAATATTGCAATTAATAGATGATCAAGGCCAAGTTTGTTATGGAAGTAAAGAGAAGAAGAAAATTATACAAGATTATGGGAAACTATACACACAAGAGAATATTGATGATGAAAGAGTTAAACAGTACTTACAGAATGCTAATCTACCCCAGATACCTAAAGATATTGAAATAATGTTAGAAAGCAATATAACGATGATGGAGTTAACTGAAGCACTTAAGAAGCAAAACAATGAAAGGCACCAGGCCCAGATGGACTTCCGGCGGAATTTTACAAAACACTACAAGAATCGTTGAATCTTCCATTGCTAGAAGTTATGAATGAAGTTATGTTAAAGAACAAGATACCTAAATCATGGTCAGAAGCTTATATTACACTTGTCCCAAAAGAGGACATCGACCCATTACAAATCAAGAATTACAGACCTATTTCCCTACTAAACGCAGATTATAAAATTTTTGCTTCAATATTGGCAGAAAGACTTAAAAAATACCTAAATAATTTTATTCACCGTGATCAAAATGGATTTCTGCCAAAGAGACAAATTAAAGACAATATGAGAGTAATCTTGGACACTTTGGAATACTACGAGGCACACCCTGAAAAACAAGTGGCTTTGATATTCTTAGATGCACAGAAGGCATTTGACAATGTGAATTGGCGATTTATGTTATTACAGCTGGAATAGATAGGCTTTGGTAAAAAATTTATCCAAGCAATAGAAGCTATATATTATAAGCAAATGGCAAAGGTAATTATAGAGGGAGATTTGACGGACTCTATTGATATAAGAAAAGGAACAAGACAAGGGTGCCCACTGTCACCTTTGTTATTTGTGTTAACCTTGGAAGTGTTAAACAGAAATATTAGAGAAGAAAGGGGTATAAAAGGGATACAAATTAAAAAGGAAGAATTTAAATTGCAAGCATTCGCAGAAGATCTGGTTTTCATTTTAGAAGACCCATCAGAAACAGCATTAAAATTGATAGAAAAGATAGAGGTATATGGTAAGGTGGCTGGTTTGAAAATAAATAAAGACAAAACAAAGATTTTGACAAAGAATATATTATCAAGGCAAAAGGAAGAATTGGTGGATCTATTGAAAATCCAGGCTACAAATAAGATCAAGTACTTGGGGATACATCTGACAACAAGATGTAGCACACTAAAAGAGAATAATTATGTTAAACTTAAGCAACAGATAGTGCTAGATTTGGCAAAATGGGAAAATTTACAACTGTCATTAATAGGAAGAATATCAACAATCAAGATGAATATATTACCCAGAATTGTATATTTGTTCCAAACAATTCTGATTAGGCTTGGAAAAGATTATTTTGAAGATTTAAATCAAATTGTGTTGAAATATATATGGCAAGGTAAGAAAGTGAGAATAAAATTAAAAATTTTGCAAGATGCTAGAATAAGAGGAGGGTTTGGTTCGCCTAATTTGGAGTTGTACTACCAAGCTACAAATTTGATGTGGGTTAAGGAATGGATAACATTAAGAAATGCTAGATTGTTGACATTAGAAGGACACGATCTGTTGTTGGGGTGGCATGCTTTTTATGGTATAAAGGAACTAAAACACAGGGGTATTTTATAAGACATTGTATATGGAAGTCTCTGTGGTTAAACTGGGAGAAGACTAAAAGACAATGTTATTTAAAAATTCCAATCTGGCTATCGACTATTGAAGATTTTTCCTATTCTATAATATACAAAAAGGAACAAATAGTTAGGTATGGTGAAATATTAAATGAAAAAGGTGAACTTAAATCTATGCAAAAACTAGAGGAACAAGGTATAAAGATGAATTGGTTTTGATATGCGCAAATACATTCGAGGTATGATAAAGATTCTAAAACAGAAGGTTTCTATGATAAGTTGACTGATTTAGATAAGTTTTTGACAGGTACTGATGAAAAAGTGATTAAAAAATTGTATGGATATTTATTAGAAATTAAACTAGAAGAAGAACAAGTTAAAGAAACAAGGATTGCTTGGGGGAAGAATTTTGGATTGATTTAGAGAAATGGCAAAAATTGTGGTCTCAAAATTATAAAATGACAATGTCAACAGCATATAAAGAAAATTTGTATAAGATGTTTTACAGGTGGCATTTTCCCTTGACAAGAATAGCAAGAATGTTCAAGAACAAATCTGAAAAATGTTGGAAATGTCTTCAGATACCTGGTTCATATTACCATATGTGGTGGATGTGTGCAGATGCCAAAAAATATTGGACTAAAATCCACACGTGGTTGGAAAAAATGACAAAAAAGCATATAGACTTGAAACCACAGATATTTTTATTGGGAATTTTATCTGAAATATACAGTAAAGAATTGAAATATTTGATTGTAAATGTATTAACAGCGGCTAGGATTGTATTTGCCAAAAACTGGAAAAATGAGAAAATTCCAACACAGGAGGAAGTTATTAAGAAAATATTGGAATGTGCTGAAATGAATAGATTGACATTTGAAATCAGAGAACAAGAAGATAAATAATTTTATAAAATTTGGGATTTATTCTATCAGTGGTTAGACAATAAAACATGGTAATGAAATATGTAGATTTTTAGAACGTAATGAATATATAAAGATGTATTTTTTATTATATCTACAAAATGATTATAGGATAGATTTGAGATGATAATAGGAACTGTCATAAAACAAATTAAATAAAATATGGATTATCTTGTAAAACATGAATGAAAAATAGTATAGTCAAATGATTGATTAACAATGATATTAATGTATTTAGGAATATTTGATTGACAATACGAGAACATATACAATGTAATTGTAAGTGAAAACTATGAAGTGGAAGCACAAAACAATTTGTAAATCAGCCAACACACTGTATGTACATATATGGAAGATGGCTTGATGTTTTTAATGTTGTGTTTGTCTATGTTTGTTTTAAAAACAATAAAACTTTTTTTAAAAAAAGAAATAACTGTAAAGGTGTAACTTACATTTTTAAACAAGATTTGAAAAAAGATACAAAGGTATTACACTCCAGTCTAGTAATTACAGGAGAAATTTGTTTTATGAGAAAAGATAATATGAAATTGTAAACAGGACAGATGAAAGTATAAAAACATTGATTAGAAAGATTTTTAAAATTAGAAAAAGATATGTAATTGAATTGAGAAAGGAATGAGATAATTTAAAATAAGGCTATTGGAAGTAAAGAAAGGGAAAAGCTATTGAAAAAATTGCAAAAATAGTTATAAGATATGGATTAGAATGTATAAGATAAATATGTATTGAGTTTATAAATATGTATTGAGAAGTGATAACCCGGGGTCATGCTGTTCTTAAAAAAAGATATTTTATTTGTATTTATATGTTTTGTGAAAACTTAAACAAAACTTTTATAAAAAAAATAATAATTGGACAGAATAACATAGGTAGCTTTGTTCAAGAAATGCTGACAATCACTAATGCTAAGATGCCAAAAACCTGTACACTAATGTTCTCCTTACGGTGGCTTCCATTAGGAAACAGTGGAAAACTGCCACTGTAAAATTGGTTAAAAACTGCAAAAAAAGTTCTATAAAATTCTGTAGTTATGGAAAAATAGAAGCTAACCAAAACATCACATTTTATGGGCAGCATAGTAGCACAAATATAATTTTGAAAAAGGAAAGGAGACTACTGATGTAGAATTTGGCTTGCCTGGACAGAATGGAAATCCAGCCTACTGGTATTATAATGTTTTATTATTGCTAGTAAGGATAAGGAAGAAAACCACTGAAGAAAAAAGGCATTCTCTCTTCAGATTTCTTTCCAAGATGAGAAACATTGGAGAGGTGAAAATTTCTCCTCAGAAATTAGTTCCTTTACATTCAGTAAGCCTTATTTGTCAGCCCTTTAGCTTTAGATTAAATGTTATTCAACTAGAGAATTGAAGTGCTAAGAGAAAAACACTGTAAAAGCAGAAACAAGGGCAAACCATGACTGGATTTTTTTTTAAATTAAAAAACACCCCAATCTTATCTCACTGTCTCTTAGTACCTTTTGGGATTTTGCTCTTGCTCTCCCTCCCTCCCTCCCTCTGTGTGTGTGTGTGTGTGTGTGTGTGTGTGTGTGTGTGTGTGCAGATTGTTATGGTTTTGTGCTTACGCAATACTTTTGTTTGAGATCTTGAATGGCAAAGGCATACCCACAACTTTAAATGATTATTTTCCTACCTTCTGAATAATGTACACACTGTGAGGTGCTGTGGAGGAGAACAGAAATATCTTTGAAAAAAATATGCAGCAATCACTGGTCAAAGATCAGCTAAGAAGAAAATCAATCTCTTTAGGGAGGGAAGAGAAATACTATAAAACTTTGACAGGATCACAAAAAAATACTTCAAGTTCTATGATTTTGTTTGCAGTATCATTTAAACTATTAAATGGATTGAGTGCTCTCAATGTAATTGGAGTTCAATTACAAGAAAGTTAATGCTTTTAGCTCACGCCTATGTAATCACTTGGTGGAAATCTTTTAAAATGGTTAATTCTTTAATTTGGTGTTCTTTTTTGGCGATATGCAGAAAAGAAACCTACAGATTTGGGTCTACAAGCTATTGAAAAGCTTGTAGCTTACTTATCAGTCTTGTTTTTTTTTCTTTCCATGCAAAACAGTTTGTAATGTTTGTAGACAATTGTTTGAATTCATGTCAATTTTCTTGTGTTACATATTTCCTTTTGTAGATTTTCTGCACTTCTGCACTATTTTGTTTCTTCTCAGGAATCTATCTACAGAGGCTTTTTAAAATTTTATTTCAAATCAACAGCTTAAGGCATTTAAAGAAAGAATTTTATTGCAATGGTATTATGAATTATATTTTCAGAATACAATATATTATTTCATGACATTCGTTTCTTTCTGATCAGCATGTTTCCCATACCTTCATCTCCTTCGCCTATAATTTTTAAATATTTCTGCTGAGAAATATAAGCTCACCTCTTTGTTTGCCAAATAATTGTTATTTTAACAATTGTGTCATGTAATGTTTGAGTCCTTGTCTCAAACAAAATGTCTGAGAAAATGCAGGCAGTAGTCTTCAGTGCTAACCTGATAAAAACCAGTATCCCAATATTTTTTTTTAACTCTGAACCATGTTTGGTTACTATTATCATTGTTATCATTATAATGAATCACATTTAGTCTTTCCATTTAGGCAGCTCTTAAAATGCTGATATAGTTGCACTTTTTAAAAAAATCACCATACAGCAATATTTCTCAAAGTGCGGTCCACAGTCTCATGGGCCTACAAAGTCAGAATTATTTGCCAGCCTATGCTGAAAATTAATATTAAAATCCCATCAAATTATCATAAGAAGCGATAGCGTCAGCAAATGCATCAATTTTAATTTTTTATATTATCAAAATATCAATAAATACAACCCATACAAATAAAAGTTCCTTTTGGGTCCTCCATTGTTCTTAAAAGTGGGAAGCGGGGCTAAAAGAAAAAACAAAAAAGTTTAAATAAAATTGACACCAGTGTTTGGGTGACATTTTGGTTGGGTTACATTTCTGACCAAACTATTTGTTCCATCTTCTGTAACTTTAAAAATCTAACTTCACAACCATTTCCTACAACAAGTCCTCGGCTTATGACCACAATTGAGCCTCCATTGCTAAGCAAGGCAATGGTTAAATGATTTTTGCCCCATTTCAAGACCTGTTTTGCAACAGTTGTTAAATTAGTAACGTGGTTATTATGGGAATCTGGCTTCCCCATAGACTTTGCTTGTCAGAAGGTATGTGACAACATTCTTTTGAGAAATGTATAAGAGCTCAGATTACTGCAACTACTAGAAATGGCCTGAACTGTGTATCTTTGTAGTTATTCATGAGGCAGAAGGCTCCTGCTGATGTTCATTCTGTAAACATGGTTACTTGATGGAGTTTCTGTGTCATGCATATGTTATTTTGGTTATTAATGAGGGAGAGATGCCCTTTTTCAGCTATTGCAATAATCTGCTCATTTTCAGATCTTGTATTAGTATGGCCAAAATTTAAATATTTGGGAGTACAATTTATTCCCATTCTGCTTTCTGAGGAAGAAATTAAATGGGTATGTTTTCCTAGTAATTGATGCTCACAATATTCGTGATATCCATATCCATATTATGAGGAAGAAAATTTAATAGCTCTTCCTGAGGAACTACTCCAGGTTTTCTACACTAATCAATCCTAAAAATATTTATATGTTATGTATGATCAGGTGCAAGCAACCAGATCCATATATAAAAGGTTCAAGTTGATTACTTTATTGTGTTCTAGCTATAATGCAAGAATCTCCCCATGGTGGGGAAGTGGTTAGAATGCAGTACTGCGGGCTACTTCTGCTGACTGCTGGCTGCCTGCAGTTTGGCAGTTCAAATTTCACCAGGCTCAAGGTTGACTCAGCCTTCCATCTTTCTAAGGTGGGTAAAATGAGGACCCACATCGTTGGGAGTCATATGCTGACTTTGTAAAGCTCTTAGAGAGGTTTATACTGTAAAGTGGTATATAAGTCTAAGTGCTATTGCTATTGCTTGCCTTCTCTTGGGAACAAACAAATAAGATCCCATGGAACCTAGTCCAGAATCTATCCTAGGTCTTTTGTGGCTGCACAAGGATTCAAAGCTAATTGCTCACTTGATCCCTCCTTTTTGCTTGGCTGGCAGTTTCCAAGCAAATATATACAGAATCCTTAAGAATGTATTTTAATCAATTTATATTCCAGGCCATGAAACAGTAAATTAATTTTCTAATTTCCTATCTCAACATACCCATGAAACATAATCCAGAAGAAGAAGACGCAGATAATTGGAGATATTGCACATCTAATACTTTGTGAAAACCCACGTAAATATAAAGCAAGCACTGAAGGAAATGAACATGTGTTTGGGGAGGAAGAAGGAAGAGAGGACATTTAAACAGAATATATCTGTAGCAATAGTCTTGTGAGAATAAGTGAGAATGAAATGTTGATAAAATCCTATGAGATTTGTAGTAGAAACACGAAGAATGTCATTGATTTAAACCAAGAGCAATTACTTTGGAATAAAAAATAATAAGGACAATTAGATACTAGATGAAAAACCAAGTCCCTTTATAAGAAGGCTCTTTGTAACAAAAATTCAATACTACAAAAATTTGTCATAGTTCTAGTCTTAATTATATGCCTATTAGTTTTTTTATAATCCTTTTTCTATCTTACTACTACATTTCCTTTGTTCCCTACTTTCATTAAAATGTGTGAATAATTCAGAGGGGTTTTCTCTCACCTAAATTTCCAGTATATGAGTTTTATCTGATTAAATTAATTTTAAAATATTGTCATGGGGGGGAGAGAATGGATGCCACCAATTTTGTCTGCCCACCAGGGAAATTTGAATCCATTCTAACTACTGGAGATCAAACTTTTCCTCCCTAAAATTTTACCCTGAAGGTTCTCCCCAAATATTATATTCCAGAGGACTAGGAGAGCTGGAGGACTAGAAGAGAGGATAAGAAAATCTAAATGATATGCAGGTAGGGAAGAAAACAGGATTACTTTTCTTTGCTTATATATTAGCCCATTCACACAGTGTTGGCTTTTCGCCAGTTTGTGTCCTGCAAAACTCGTCCATATTATTGTGTAACCATCTTCTAAAGCAGTCATTTATCTCTACAGATTATTGCAGCCAGCTTTTGATGAAAGGAAATTTTACTTTAGCTTTGCAGGCTTAATGAATGTTCATATAATCATTTAATGAAATACTGTGTACCAAAATTATATTTGAAAATACAACTTTAATAGACCTGTATTACTGTTCATAATAAAAACTTCTATCACCTTCCTGTTTTGTAAGTTTTCTAAAAATTATATTCATGTTTCTTTTTATCTTCACTTCCAGACCTGGCAGCAATATAATTGGAAAATGTTTCACCTTTGTACATGTTGCATGATGATTTCTTAAAATTAATGCTTTGGTATCATTCCTCTGGAATAAGATTCTTTTTTTTTTAACGCAATGGTAGCCCCTTCATTCTCCTGAAGTTGATCCTTCTCATATTTCCTCTTGATGTGGATGACAGCTGTGAAATCCTTTTAGAGAATCTATATTGATTTCCTCTTAGAAGGATGGGGTTCTTGAGGAAAAACAGCTGCCATCGCTTTGGTGACTCCACCCCCTCTACTTTGTATCTATAAGGTGCATTTTGATGCAACCCTATCAACCTTTAAACATTATGGAACAGATAGGAGTCTCTATTTCTTCTTGGAGCTAATCTCTGAAGTGTCAACATTTTGTTTAGCAGAAAAATCTTTAATCTGAACCAAGCCTAAATCCCAGGATAGTTCATGGATCAAATTTCTGCAGAGATGTTTGGATGCTACAGGACTAAATATTAGTACATGCTTGATTTGAATTGGTATGCCACTTTGCTCAACGTTGGGTTCCCAAACCAAAATGAGCATAGTTTTCAGATGATACTTACTGTATATATTCCCAGTGTACAATTCAGAGAAAGTATTATTAAAAAAGGCCTACATTCAGGGAAGACTTGCTCAAAATTTGTATCAGTGAACGTGAATAAAATATATTGTTTAGGGAAAACAATTTTCCAAAAATATATGTATTAGGGAACTTAATAAGGCTTATTTCCAAACTGGAAGCCAGTTTGGAGTAGTGGTTAAGGCACCAATCTAGAAAATGGGAGAACCTGAGTTTTAGTCCTACTGTGGGTATAAAACCAGCTGGGTGACCTTGGGTCACTCGCTTTCTCTCAGCTCAGGAAGGACACCTCTGAAAAACTTTGCCAAGAAAACTGCAGGGACTTCTGCAGGCAGTCTTCAAGTGTTCATCATGAGTAGAAGCAAAAGAAAAAGAAAATTCCAGGTAACTTGGAAATGTCCATTTCCTTAAACGACCATTTTGCTACCATTGAGTACTACCTTAGCATTAGCTACAACAGACCAAGAATAGGTTAAATCTAATCCCATTATGCAAAGTGTGACGTTCATGAATGAGCTCTAACTACATTTCCCTGCTGCAGGGCAGAAAATAAATGAAATGTTTTATATGATTGAATAAAGGCACCTGATAGATACTGCCCCATGATTATTTAGAAAGAGTCTTAATAGTCAAACTAATTCTTCTTGCATAAACAACTCCATCTATACTGTAACATAGCCCAACAGTGATAAGCCTGCAGAAAGTCAAAAAAGTACAAATCCATATGGATGATTCCTTAAATGAATGTACCTTTCATTTGTTACCCCTCATGCCAGAAATTCCCCAAATCTGGATCATCAGTTATCAAGCAAACCCACACATAAGCTGTTCTGTAAAGAAACAACTTGTTTCAAAGCTGGTATTTTGAGAGCAGACTCTTTTGGTATCTTGATATGCTTCTCCTGACTTCCTTTATTTTAATATTTAAAAGTTATTTTTACTTGTTTTTCTTTCAGTTTGGTTTTTAATCAGTAAGGCTTGAAATTCTAAGCTTATGGATGAAATCTGCCTTTCTATCCTTAAATACACTTTTTTAATTTTTTTACAAATTCTGCTTACATAGCCTTAGCTAAGGTACAGAAATCTGGATAATCATTAAGGGTAGCAAAGAGATCAATGGTTATCTTGATATCTTCACCTCATATTCTATAACCCCAAGATTAGGAGCAGCGAGAGTTGGTTTCTTTTTCTTTTGTTGAGTAGACAATACTTTAACTACCATAATGTTAACCTAAAGCTTAAAAGGAAACAAAACAAGCAAAACACCTCCTCATTAGCAATCAACATCCAGATAACCTAAGCTTAACACCAACATTAATATAATAACAACAATCAAGAAACAAACAATATCCCAATCAAGGAACTGTCAACTTAGACAAACAGGCTAACAGTTAAACAACAGCCTAGCCATGGAACCAAAAGAAGACTCCCACAAGCACTGAAGGGACAAACTACTAGAATATAAAGAGAGCAAACCCCACTCCCTCCCAGCACTGATGATGTTACCAAGTTGGGTAATGAAATGTCTTCAAAAATAATCAACCAAGCTCAGAGAGCACCACAATACTTCAACAGTCGGAAGTCAAAGATGGGACTTTTCCTGTAGAATCCCTAGGTTGGAATTCAGGATTGTTTACATTTTTAGCAATTTCAATGTGTGACAGCTTCCAGAGATAATGCTTCTATTTTTTTCCATGATTCCTGTAAACTCACAGAAAGTACAAAGTTATTTCATCTCAGCTGCAAATACCAGCAGCACAGCCACAATATCAAGGCACAACTGCAAAATTATTAAAAAAGAAGGCAGCACAAAGACATACAGCAAATACACCTTACATGTTTTGCAGGCCAGATGTGATAGTCCTATTATAAATGTTTAACTTTTCTAAGAAAAAAGGATGAAGCCTTTTGTGCAATGATTTTAAAGCTTGAGAAAGGATGCTTATCCTGTGCTGTCAGATGATGCAAGGTGTCTTTGGAGGCTGGGAAAATCTACCTCTTTGCCCAGGCATTGGGCTATGACAGAAGTGAGCCCTACAAAATAAATTAGATTTGTGAGATGTTCTGAGGCTATAGAGGGTTCAGCTGGTCACATTTATTGTTTTTTATTGGATGCCCAATGAGAGCTGCCTAGGGTTATCATATATAAGATGGACAGCCATGTAAATTTTTTAAGCTTCTTATTCATTCCCTCAAATAACTATCTCCTAATATTCATACAGGCAAATATGGCATATGTACAAACATAAATTCTAGGTTCAGACATTTGATCCTAGCAAGATATTTAACTACATTTAATGAAAGTCATGTATACACAATCAGTTTTTCAGTCTTGGTCCTTAAAGGGTGTTCTGCATTCTCTAACACTGGTGATCCTGTTTATGATTGTGGAGTATTCTAGTTACATGCAGTTGGATTTAAGCCACACTAAATACGATGAGATCAGGACTAAGAGATTGAAGCCTATCCTTTTGATTTATGCATATGAAATAGGGAGAAATACAAATGCCCTAAAGTAATTTGGCACCACATTAACTATGATCTATCATTTGGTCCAGGATTTTTCCTGGTTACTTATCCAAATACAAAACTCTTAAGTATGGGCTATTCAAGAGAATAAAAACACTTTTAGTAGAACTTCCATCTGCAACATGCTTGTTGCAGATGTATAAAATGAGTACTACTGAAATACTTATAAAAACCCTCCTTCGTTAATTTTGTCGCAAGTATCAACAATATTTAAAAATAACAGGAAAATTAAATTTGTTTCCCCATATATTTAGAGAGACTAAAGCATGAGGCAATTAAAATATGCTACAATTTAATTAATCTAATTCAGAAATAGCACAAATATAATTTCTAAAAACCTGGTTGCTATGTCAAAAGTTTTTGGTTTTTTGCTGAATTATGTAACAATTTGAAAAATAAAAAGCTTTACTGTTCTTTAATTTTCTAAACGCCTGGTGCTGTAGAGCTGCAATGAAAACCCCAGATTTTCTGCTTAAATCTCTAGGTTAAGGAATTTAGTACAACCTGAAAAACAGTGGTAGGATTCAAAAATTTTAACTACCGGTTCTGTGGGTGTGGCTTGATGGGTGTGGCAGAGGAAGGATACTGCAAAATCCCCATTCCCTCCCCACCCTACTAACCTGCTTTCCAGCTCCGTTCTCCTATGCAGGGCAACAAAAGAAGACCCAGCCAATCAGCTGGGACTCAGGAGGCAGAGCATAGATGGGAGCAGGGCTAGTATTTGCTGGTTCTCCAAACAACTCAAAATTTCCATTAAGGGTTCTCCAAAACTGGTCAGAACCTGCTGAATACCACCTCTGCTGAAAAAGATCTGCTGGAAACAAATCCGAACTGCAAAAATTAGAATACAGCAAACACAAGGAAGTCTAATTCTGACATAGAATAATTATCTAAGTAGCCTTATAGTAAACTAGATCCAAAACTTCAATAATATAGCTAGAAGATGTTCAAAACTCTAAGCTGTTTAAACTTTCTGCACACAGATGCTAAACAGATAAGAGTGAATTCTATTCTGCATGAATGGAGTCATGATCAAACATTTTCATATTTTTCTGTATACTGTACTACATAGTATATAAAAGTGCTGTTTTTGCCATTTTCTTCAATACAGGAGGATACTGAATTACAGCACTGACCACACTTGTGTTTAAGGTGTGTCGCTTTTTCAAACAACATGTGATCACTCGTTCTGTTTGCTTTTCATCTTCAAAGTTCCTTACCTACATAAAGTTAATGTTCATATAAAGAGGGGATTAGTTTTTTAAAAAAAAAGCACACAAAACACCCTACATTCATCTTCTTTTGAGTAGGCATACATAGCTACTGGGCAAACACTAAGTCGACCTCTAAATGACAGCAAAAACATATATTGCTGCCATCTAGAGTTCATCCGGAAATGTCCAGCCCCCATGTTGGAAACCTACTTTAAAAACTGGAAAGTTCTGAACCTTCAACAAAATCAAATGTCATATTGCAGTTCTATTTAATTTAATCGCCCCTTTTGCTCAGGTATTCAAGACAATATATATAGGATTCACCTCTTGTTCTTTTCCCCCTAGAACTATCCTGTGAGGGAACTTAAGCTGAGAGAAATGACTGACTTGGTTATTTAAATGAGTATTTCCCTCCTGAAAAATCAGCAGCTATGACTCTGGCAAGGTCTTTGAGTCAAGCTGGAGGAAGTAGGTCTAGGGAGGAATGTTAATGAGAGCCTGGGAGGCTCAAGGTCTCTTTTCATAAATGACTCCTTCTTTATTTTAAGGCAACCATAATGAAAAGAGCAGTCACTTCCAGGTAGGTTACCTTCCATGAACAAACAACCCTAGTATAAGCACAGTAGCAGGATTTATTGAATTTGCTTTAAAATGAACATCATTTAATTATGCCTGTGACTTTCAGTATGCAGTATTAATCCTTAAGGAGAAATAACAGGCACTGTGTGCTCAGACAGACTCTAGGGAGATGCTGCTCTGACTTCCACCAAGCTTAAAAGGACTGCATTGTGTCATATTAGGATGCAAGTTTTGTGACACGTTAATGCCCTTTGTGCTTGCCGCTGTTATAAATTATAATCAACTTGACAGATCAATTGAAAGAGGGTAAAATTATGCTGTATTAATCTATACACTTTAAGGTATCTGTTTAAAAACTGTGTGTTGAGTGGTCTGTGTCTCGGGGTGCATGTCTGGAAAGATCCTGTCCCTTCCCACCCCCTTGGGTAGCCCCTTTTACAGATGGTAAAATTAAATGTTTTACTGAGATCTAAGCCTGCCTGGAATGTTCAGAAGATATTATTACCACCACCACCATCATCATCATCTTGCAAAACCTAAAGACTACACAAAGATTAAAAACTAACCACTATTTAAATACTTATGATATACTTTTAATATTTAATATTAAATGTTGGACATTTTTACTTCTATCTATTTAAGTTATTTCTTCTGTTATTTTTAATTAGTCTCTGAATTCTTTTCCTAAAAACTTTATTCCAAATGTTTGAATCTGCCTTGCTATAAATGTGTCATATGTAGGGGAGCCATTTTCGCTGAATTTGTTAAATTTTCCTTTTATATATTATTGATTTTGCTATTGCTGCGTATTCACCTTGTATTGTTGGCAGAATTTCACTTTTTCAGTCTTATCCCTCGTTCATTCATGCCACTGTCAGCATACATTTTGATAAGTTGTGATCCTTTTAACTTGCATTTTCTGGAATTACTTGAATAAAAGTTTCACTTTGAATTTTATTTTTAAACTAAAAACATTTTTTTAAAAACTAAAAACATTTTATTTTTAAAATAAAAACATTTCATTTTTAAAATAAAAACAATTTAACAATTTCTGAATATTATGTTCTATCTCCTTCCAATACTTTTGAGATTTACCACATATGGTAAAATGTTCCTTCTGCAGTATGGCATTCCCAACATTTTTTATTTCTCCATCTTATTCTCAGACTTTTACTTTATCTGTAAAACATTTTATACCAGTTTCCTCTCAGATTATTGTTTGGAGCAAAAAAAATTCTCAGATGTTTTCACTCATATTTTGATTTCTTTGATTTTCTTTGATGATTATTTCTTTGAATTTTTGCATCCACTTTTTCATGTGATTTTTAATTTTTTGTTATATATATATATATATATATATATATATATATATATATATATATATATATATTTATGTGGATGGGTTTTCTCATCCTCCTTTAACTGCCAGTGGGGTGGACTTGACAATCACACACACACAGCTCATCCTACTATATGAGATGTATGTCACGTTGTGTGTGTGATCCTATATATATATATATATATATATATATATATATGAATATACACACACACACACACACACACATGTGGTGTGTGTGTGTGTGTGTGTGTGTGTTATATATATATATATATATATATATATATATATATATATAATTTTTATTTTACAGGTGGCCTTTGACTTTCAACCATTTCTTTAGTGACAGTTTGAAGTTAGAACAGCACTGAAAAAAATAACATGACTATTTTTCACACTTACAGCTGTTTCGGCATCTCCCATGGTCACATGATCAAAATTCAGATGCTTGGCAACCGCCTCCTATTTATGACGGTTGCAGTTTCCCCAGGTCGTATGATCACCTTTTTCAACCTTCTGACAAGCAAAGTCAATGGGGAAGCCAGATTCACTTTACAAACGTGTTACAAAATTAACACCTGGAATGATTCGCTTAACCTCAGAATTAATCTGAGAAAGTCCAAAAATATTTCACAAGAGTTCTTCCCTTCTCTACTTGCTGTAGAATACCTTATGCCACCAGACTTGAAATTCTAGACCTAGACAACCTAGAACTATGCTGCCTTCAGTCTGATCTAAGTATAGTACATAAAATTATATATTGCAATGTCCTACCTGTCAATGAATACTTCAGCTTCAACCATAACAATACAAGAGCACACAATAGATACAAACTCAAAGTAAACTGCACCAAACTTGAATGCAAGAAATAGACCTCAGCAACAGAGTGGTGAATGTCTGGAATACTCTACCTGACTCTGTGGTTTCTTCCCCAAACCCCCAAAACTTTAACTTTAGACTGTCTACTATTGACCTCACCCCTTTCCTAAGAGGTCTGTAGGGGGCGTGCATAAGCGCACCAAGGTGCCTACCGTCCCTGTCCTATTGTTTCTTTTTATTTTCCTTATATGTATCCATTTCATGTATTCATAACTATGTTTATACTTATACCTGTTATCTTATAATCGCTTGACAAAATAAATAAATAAATAAATAAATAAATAAATAAATAAATAAATAAATAAAAATAAATAACCAATGTGCCAAGAAAGATTGTAAAATTGGACAAAACGCACTTAACTGCCTTGCTTAGCAACATAAATTTTGGGCTCTGTTGTGGTCACGAGTTAAGAACTACCTGCATTACATTGTAATGTAGTCATACAAGCCAGGTGACCTCTGTATGGTTTGATCAACACATTTGTAAGAAGAGCTATTATCACTCATATCAGTCGACTGATAATGTATCACTGTTTTAATTTAGATTTGAGTTTCTAGCATGGACAATACCAATACCTACCACACGATGGCACATTGAAACAATTTATCATGGAAAAGTAGATGCAAGACTAAATATGGAGGCCTTTGTTACTTCCAAAGTAGCCAGTGGGGTCTTGCTTCTAATAATAAAAGATAATAACAGAAGCAAGAGATGAGAGAAGCTAATTGCTATTGGAAAAATTATCCTTGAAAAGAGTGAAGTGTTTGTCTCAGACCTCACAAGAAAAAATATATATATGCAAGGACAAATAGTTGTGTGCACACAGAGAGTTCAGTGAATCTTGTTTCATTAATTATTTGTAGCCTTGGATCGGTTTTGAGGTAAAGATTCTTGTTTGAGTGTGTTAATTAAACTTTAATGCAGTCTGGCCACATTCCTGTGAAGATCTGTTCATATATTAGACTATAAAGTTCAGAAGCATTGTCCTCCACAAGGATTTTACACCAGTTTGAAATGGCTCCATACCTCTAAATCGGCTTCACCTACAAGTAGCATCAATCCTCTTCTAGCTTAGAGGACATATATTTGAAACCACTATAACATGAACATTATTACATTTAATAAAATTTGCATTATTTACTGTAGTTAATAAACTAATTATAAAACTAATTTCTAACTAACTAACAAATCAGATAATGAAGTGCCCTCAGATTCCAGAATGCAGCATTTTGTTTTTAATTAATAAAGTTTTTAAAATGCCACCTTCTGGAACTTAAGAGTTCTTGATTATCCGATTTGCACAACCGGGCCTTTTGGGCTTCTGATTCTAGCAAATCTTTGGACAAGAGAAAGGCTTTGATGCCTTTTCAGCGTTCTCCCATTGGAACCACTGGGCTTGATGATTTCCATACAACCAGTCAAGCACACTGAACATGAAGACAAGGCACGGGGTGGGGGGGGGGATGAGTGCCAGCTATTTATTTTATATCCTCTTTGTAGGAAGGGATCTTTGTTTAAAATTGCAGCAGCTCAGGGAAGGATGGTGGGTTTGGCTTCTTGTTCTCTCCATTTTGATTGTCCTGAAGAAAATTTCTAGGTCGCCAGGAGTTCAAAACAACTTAACCATATGTTTTTTTTGCTGGTGGGTGTGAAGGCAATCAGAGATCATCTTCAAACTGCTTTGGAGGGCCCAATATGTAGAAGTAGAAGGAGCACAGACATGCCCTTTTTTTGAGGTAGTGGTATTTTTTGAGATCGTGGTATTTGCTCATAGCAAATAGAAATTGATCAAGGAGAGATTCAATCTAGACATAAGGAGAATTTTTTTGACAGTGAGAACAATCAACCAATGGAACAGCTTGACTTCAGAAGTTGTGGGAGCTTCATCACTGGACACTTTCAAGAAGAGACTGAACTGCCATCAGAAATGGAGTAGGGTCTCCTGCTTTGGGAGGGGGTTGAACTAGATGACCTACAAGGTACCTTCCTATTCTTTCTGATACTAAATGCGTTAACTGTTGCAACTTACCTCTCTTCATGCATTATTATGGAGGGGGCTTCACATTGAGGGTTGATAGATTAATAACAGATCCTATCTCCCCCTCCCCCCATTCATCCTACTTCCTCCCTCCCCATCTTTCTGATAGGATTGAGCATTCATATTTTATTTGTATTGTGCATACGTTTTGTACAGTTTTAACCTTTTAACATGGTAAGCGACCCAGAGTTACCTTGTGCTCAGATGGCGGCCAATACATTTAATAAATAAAAATAAAATAAATTGTTAACTTCTGATTCTAACCTCATAAAAGGCTACTCTCTTGTATTTGGTTTGCATTTTAATCTAAAGTTAGTTGTAGAGTTGCACAAACACAGTACCTACCGAGACAATATTCACATACCACATGCATGATCATTCCATCCAGCAAGCAGTATATTCCTGATGATAGCCAAGAAGCAGCAAATATTTCTTTCCCCCATCTCCTTCCTGGCTCCTTTATTTCAGTCTAGATTAGCCCGAATGTAAAAAATGCATGCTTTGATTTGAGAATGCTAGCAGTTCCTCTGATAGCCACTCCAAACAGACTACTTGATTGATCATAGAGAACAAGAGCACCTGCAAAAATCCACAGAGCCAGAGTGGCAGTTTTAAGAGCCACTCTAGCATCCACTCTGAGAGGGCTCCATTGTTGAACTCGAGCACCTGTGGAAGCCTGCAAAACAAGCTCTCAAGCACTACATTAAACTTACAAAATGCACCTTACCACTCCATACTGTTTTAGCATTCACTCCTATATTGATGCATGCCATTTTGAAAATTTCAGAGGCAATTTCAAAGGTTCAAAAGACACATAGAAAGCTTACAAAAAAGGAAATCCATTTCCACCCCCACCCCCCCCAAAGGATGTCAGGTGAAAATATGTTCCAACTTTTTTATCCTCACACAAAAAAAAAATGGAAATCAAACACCTATTCATTTGCATGCAAGCTTTTGAAAGAATGGAAAGGGACAAGCTTAAGGCTGGAGAATTCAGAAATTGGGGGAATAGGATTTTCTGCATTTTGCACATCCCCGCATTTAAGCCTTCTTCGGTACACTTCACAATGGCTAGAAAGTGAGGTGTGTCTCTATGCCACATCCACATCCATGAATGCTTCTGCAAAGAGAAAAAGACATGGAATTAAAAGTCTTTCTCCACCTGAGCAGAAACTGCCTTCTCCCAGGAAGCACAGAGCCCAGCTGGCAGTAAGTCTGATGACTGCATCAGACAACTATCAAGACTGGAGACGGAACAGCAGGCTGCCATATCAAGCCTAATTCATCTCTGTAAAGTCAGAGTCAAAGGGCAAAGGAAAAGGCTGCCGGTGGCTTTTTTCCATTCTCAAACAGCATCCTCACACTGAACTCCATCATTAACTGCTTTGCTACTGACTCCATTAAGTCCACTCCCCTGGAGCAAAAACACGCTGGCTACACTGTGGGGTTTGGCCTGTTTGGGAAGGTCCATTTTCAGCTCTGTTCAGTGCTGTGTGGTTTGCAGCTTTAGAGCATCGCAATTCACTGAGGATGAAATCTGCCAAAAGTGTCTCTCTTTTTTTGTTGCTGCTCTCCAAATAAAAGTTATTGCACTAGTTTATGGAGTTTATCTTTCTGTAAACCTCGGAGGCTGTTCTCAGAAACAAACTCCTTTTGCTCAAACAGAGCAGTTAAAAGTTGCCACAGGAAACACAATTGTTGCCATTGATGTTACAGGTAGTCGTTGCTTAACAACAATAATCAGCACCGGAATCTCTATCACTAAGCAATGTGGTCGGAAAGTGAGATGTCAGGTGACTATTTCCATTGCTTTCATTAAGTGAGAGTCATGCATTGCTAAGCAACAGCCTCCTCGCAATCTCTTCCTGCTCTCTTCCAATAGATAAGGTCAATGGGGAAGCCAGTGGGATGTCACAAGTTCCAAGTAGCTCACAAGCAAGCCAGTGAGTGGGTAAGTGGCTACTGCAGCACAGTTGTGAGCATGGCAAGGACAGGAATGGCTGCTGCCTGGTGAGGAAATATGTACATGAGCACAGCCAGGCCTGGGGTAGCTGCTGCTGCATGGGAGGTGTGCAGGGGGCTGCCACAGGCAGAATACCATAGCTATTATGGGGACATGGGCACTACAGACAACAAGATTTCTGGGATCTCAAACCCCATAGCTGGGCTCTTCAGGCTGGACAACTTATAGGAGCATCTTGCAACCTTCTTTGTGGGGTTTCCTCTGACTTTGCTTGTGGGAAGCCAGCAGGGAAGGTTGCAAATGGTGGCCACTTGACTGTGGGAGTCAGTAACCATTGTAAGTGTAAACTGGTTGTCCATGTACAGATTGTGAGTCCATGACCTGAGAGGTAGACAGCTGGGACTTTTAATACAGGTTGTTATTGTTGTTGTTGTTGTTGTTGTTGTTATTATTGTTATTATTGTTGTTGTTGTTGTTGTTGTTGTAACTGAACAGTCATTGAACATATGTGTATGTTTATGCATATATGTATAAATATACATACACACACACACACACACACATATATCTATATATCTATCTCTATATTTCTATATATCTATCTTCAGGTTCTTAGAATTTGATTTGGAACTGTATGTTGCCTTTGATCAAAACTGTATTCAGATATTGATGTGCAGGTTAGTTACTAAAAATGTCTAAAAAAAAACCCAAATTATTTAAAAATTTCTAGTAAACAAAGGGCTTCACAATCAAAGTGGCCATTATCCCTTGCATACTTATTCGGATGCAACAGTTGCTTTTTTCAGTATTCTTTTGAAAAAGTTTTTAGGATTTCAGTCTTCATATGCTGTATACTGCACGAGTCAGAAAGAGAGCTGTGAAAATATTTACAGACCCCTCACATCCCAGACATAAATTGTTTCAACTCCTTCCCTCAAAATGATGCTATAGAGCACTGCATACCAGAACAACCAGACACAAAAACATTTTTTTCCTGAAAGCCATCACTCTGCTAAACAAATAATTCCCTCAACACTGTCCAACTATTTACAAAGTCTGCACTACTATTACTATTAATCTTCTCATCAGTCCTTATCACCCATCCCCTCCCACTTATGACTGTAACTTTGTTGCTTGTATCCTTATGATTTATACTGACTGTTTCCTAGTATGATTTGATTGCTTATTGTACTCTATGACTATTATTAAGTGTTATACCTTATGATTCATGACTCTTGATGAATGTATCTTTTCTTTTATGTATACTGAGAGCATTTGCACCAAGACAAATTCCTTGTGTGTCCAATCACACTTGGCCAATACAATTCTAATATCTAATACCTAATCATTATTTTATTGTTACATTGATATTTAATTTAAATGTATATAGCCTTCTATTTTCAAAGCCAAAAATAAATTAACTACCAGTATGTAAAAAAAAACAGTAAAAATAAAATAGTGCAATCACAGGAATGCATTCTGGAAACCTACTTCTTCTAAAGTCAACAAGGGGGTTAGCCATGGGGAGATTGGTCCACACCACTGCCCCTCCTATTAAGAAAGTAACAATGTTTAGTTTTGGCTACCCTCATCTCTTGGAATGTGCAATCATGACGAGTTTATCCCTTATTGCCTTAATAGGTGAGGCTGATATTGCTTAGAGAAGGCTGCAAGTCATAAAAAGCTGTATAGGTTAAAAACAGAACCTTAACCCTAACTGGAACTAAATTAGCAGCTATTGGAAGTCTTGTAATATCACAGTTGGATGCTCATGTTGGATGCCAATTAATCCATGTGCTGCTGCATCATGGACCAGTTGTTCTTTCTAAGTAGTCTTGAAGGCTGCCTTCATTGCTTGTGTAAGGAACATTCCAGGAATATCTGGATGAAGATCTAAGTTAATACAACCATATCTTCCTGCATCAGCTAATTAGAACAAAAGTTCAGAAGACCTCAAATCCCGAAATGTATTTATTAAATAAATTTATGGGGCACAATGGCTTAGCAGTTAAAGATACTGAGCTAGTCAGCTGGAAAGTTGATATTCAAGGTTTGGAATCCAAGTGCCACACGATGGGGTGAGCTCTCATTCCTTTCCCAGCTCCTGCCCACCTAGCAGTTCAAAAGCATGAAAATATGAGTTGCTAAATAGGTTCCACTTCAGTGAAAAGGTAGTTCCATGCACTTTGTCATATAGTCATGCTGACCACATGACCGCAGAAAGGGTCTTTGGACAATGCTGGCTGTCTTGGCTAAGAAATGGAGATAAGCACACTGTCCCATAGAGTCAGGCATAACTGGACAAGGGGAACCTTTACCTTCACCTTTTTATCAAATTTAGACAAGTGCCCATCTCACCAAAGGTGACCTTGGATGCTGCACAGAAATGGAAGACCATTTGGAAAAGATCCAAGGTCTGCCCCTTCTATATCTTGGAGGGGCTCTGCCTGAAGAAACACATTACAATCATAACTGGGGAACTCTAGAAGCACACAGAATATTGACTGCTGGTCACATTCTCTGTGTCCATAATTGTAAAAGTAAAGTTGATTGTAAAGCCTATAGAGCTATGTACAGCAACGATCGGCACAATGTGGCAGAGAGGCATCTCATTTGGAGCGGTGGCATATTCATGGTTGAAATCGGTCTTGCAGGACTTCAACTCTAAAGTGTAAAGTATTTGTGAAAAAGAGTACCAGATGCGAGCAGAAGGAAATTGAGAGAAACGGTAAGGGGCAATTCAATTTTGGCTGAAAAGAACTGATTGCTGACTTAAATAAGATCTTTCAAGCTAAGTTCTCACTTTTTTTTCTTGGTGCTGCAGTGTCTTTCCTTTGCTGAGAAGCAAGCGTGTGGATGTGTTCCAGATGTCTAGTGAAGAGTCATTAAAAGCAGCCCTGCATGAGAATTCATTCAATCTCAAAGTGAGAGGAGCACAGAATAAGCATCCTCACAGTCATATTGAGAGTTACATCACATCCCCACCTTATCTTGATGTCATGACACATTGGGGGCTCCAGAGCTAAAATATAAATGTTATTAAGTATATAGCTACATTTGATCATATGTTCCTATAGGGGTCCTGGATATTAAATGAGCTAATATCAAATGATATTATTCAGTCAATTTTGGAGCAGGTGCTTTTTATAGGGGACTTTCTAGGTTTAAATTTAGCAATGTGCAAATCTGTGGACTAAATTGGCTTCCTTGGAAAGGTCTATATTGCCAACATTAATTGATTTTCAACCCTACAGCATGGGTGACCAACCTTGGCAAGGTTAAGACCTGTGGACTTCAACTCTGGCTGACTAGGGAATTCTGGGAATTGAAGTTCACAGGTCTTAAATTGCCAAGGTTAGATGCACTTGCATTACAGTCTCCTGTTGATAAATGTTTGCCTCTTTGTGCAGTTACTCATAGTTCCAGAACTTATGGCATGGTCTAGAAAATTACATGGCCAGGTTGACAGCCTGCCATCCCCAAGCTTTTGTGATTTTTAACCCTAATTTTGGATCAGCAAGATTGGCCTCTATCTAAAATTTGGAAGCTTCAAAATACAAAAATATGAAATATTTGTCTGGTAAACACATCACTAGATGAGATGGGCCGGGGGAATGTATGTATTGGATAGGTATTAATGCTATCATTATTGACTGCATAGTGTATATTCTCTCTCTGTCTCTAACTTTCTCTCTCATAACAAACTAGAAACTGGGAGACAATGAGTTCAAGTGCTGCCTTAGACATGAAAGCTGGCTGGGTGACTTTGGGCTAGTCCCTTTCTGTCAGCCCAACCCACCACATGGATCTGTTATTGTGGGAAAAAGAGGAGGAGGAAGGTGTGTCAGATTTGGTCGCCATCTTGTCTTATTTGTAAAAATAATGAAGGAGGGATAAAAATAAGTAAGTAAGCCAGCAAGGAAGGAAGGAAAGAAAGAAGGAAGCAAGCAAGTGAAACAAACAATGGGTATGAACTATTCATTGCCTGATAAATATTTTTGCAGCCTGTATTCCTGTCAAATCTGGATGCAGAAATTAAATCATTCCACTTCAGCTAGCCAATGTGGATCATTACCTGAGTCACTTTTGCAAATTCAGTTATTCATACACATCAAACAGATAAATTCAAACCTGCCAACAGATATCATCCACCTCCCCTCTTTCTCTTTCCTTCTCTCTCTCTACAGATATCTGTATGCACGAAAAATGTTTTTTTTTTCAGATCACACAAGGAGTCCGCTTCACATATTTTGCATTACAGAATGCTTAACTGAAAGGCAATATATGTCTCTGTGGGTAGATAAAACGAAGGATGCTGTAAAAGCTGCTTCAGAGATAATAATAGTAACAGCAAGACAAAGGGACTCTGCCACCTTCTGGAGATTAGCTGCAGCAAAGATTAATTTTACCGCCTCTTCAGCTGAGTGAGACAAGGCACATTTTATGCCAGAGAAACACCATCCCTTCTGATTCAAACAGGAAGCTGATCACTTTCTCCTATTGACCTGTGTCAGTTTGGAGATACTTACATTAATTACTTTATCCAGAGAGGTTGGGGAAAGCACCATAAGGTATCTCTATTCTCACAGCAATGATCAAGAAAAATGTTTATCAGGAGGTTCCAGGTTTGGCTTCATTTTTTATTTATACTGATATATCAACTCAGATTTGAAATCTGATGGAATCTGATTTGTGGTCTGGCTACCCTTATTCCACCTTGGAGAAGGGCAAGAAAGACAAACAAAACAATTATCATCCCATCAGACATTAACCTCCTAACAGCAAGATCCATGCAAAGTGTTTGCACTGAAAGTGGTTCAAATAAATGGACTCAGATAATGGCAAACAAGCAAGTTTTAGGGCTTGCCACTTTAAACTGGGCTTAATGCCACACTTCTGGTGGAAAAATACACCACATTTATTATGTTTGTTGGGAAATAGCCTTTATGTCTTTGATAAATTGCCACTGGGTTTCCTAGACTGACAAATTACACGTCAGTGCTGGCATGAGAATAAGAAGCAACACAACAGAATCCTTTGCAACAGTGATACCTTGATGCAAGGCAAAGATGCTACTTAATTTTTATATCAATGTTACAAAGGGGCTGCAGTGGCGCTATTTAACCAAACAGATACCATGGATATTCTATCATCTGCCCAGGTGTATTAAAGAGATTATTCAAACTATTTTATCAGCATCATTTGCTGCCAATTAATAAAACCAAGATCACGGCCTTTTCAGGAAACTTAACCTGTTAGGCATAGGATTGAACAAGTGGCATGTTTATTCAGAGGTGATTCTCCACAGGAAACTATAATGTTGGTCACACTTCATCTGGAATAACCTAGACTGGATAGGGCCCACTAAGGCAGGGGTGTCAAACTCACAGGCCACAGTCAGATGCATCATGCGCTAGCCATGCCCACCCCCATTTTAGTCAAGGGGGAAAAAGTCACAACACATTATGTGACAATGTGAGTTTGACACCCCTGCACTAAGGAATCATGGATGGATTACAAAAAATGTTAAACAAATCAGTATAATATGTAACATATTATTCTTATCCCTGGCAGTGAAGAACTTGGGCAAGATTAGTGTTGGGAAATATGTTTCATCAATGTTAGTCCTCAAGAACAGAGGTGGTATTCAGCAGGTTCTGATCAGTTCTGGAGAACTGGTAGCAGAAATTTTGAGTACTTCAGAGAACTGTCAAATACCACCTCTGACTGGCCCTGCCGCCATCTATTCTCCTGAGTCCCAGCTGATTGGCTGGGTCTTCTTTTGTTGCCCTGCACTGGAGAACGAAGCTGGAAAGCAGGTTAGTGGGGTGGGGGATTTTATAGTCTCCTTCCCCTGCCATGCCCACCAAGCCACGCCCACAGAACCAGTAGTAAAACATTTTGAATCCCACCACTGCTCAAGAATGAATCTTGCCACAAGGCACAATTTTCTGATTTCACACTGAAGGAATTTTCAAAATACCTCCCCCCAGTTATTCTCTTCTTTAGACTATAATAATGGAGAAGAATCTGTGAGATTCCTAGCACTTGACAATGCTAAGATGGCAAAAGCAAATAAGAGATAGAGGATGGAGTAGTGGGGTAAGTTTGCTCTGCCTGATTCTTGAAGGAATTTTCCAGAGCAATTCTTATGACAACATCAGAAAAGCATTGTGTATTTTTGAAGGAGATAAGGTCATGGTTGTTGTCTGTTTGGGAGCTTTTTTAAAATAAAAATTTATTGCTTTAACAACAATGACAGAAAAATAAAAAAATATAAAACAAATGGAGCAAAACACAAAAATACATGCATTATTAAAAAATGTAATACAAGTGCTTAATATGAGTGAAAAATATAAAACAGAAAAAAGTAAAAAAAAGGTAAAGTATAATTATGTTGTTTCAATAGTTACAATTCTACATACAATCATCTAATGCTTATATAACTATCATGATGTCAGTTTTGGAGCTTTGAAAGTTGTAATCCAAGTGAGGGTGGATAGATATAAAGAGTAAGGGAGCTCTGGTCCAGAGAGTGGGTGTAAACTGAGGAAGATTATGATGGGTTCATATTATGGGTCTGTCTGACATGCAGTAAGCTTATGTTTTGACCTATTCTTCTCCATGGGTGATTTAATGAGAGGAGGTTTGGATGTGCAATGAAGCTTATTTGTCATCACCAATGGTTACATAATACACATTTTCTATAATTATCTTTATAATCTATTTGTATTCCAGGAGTGTGAAGCTAAGGGCTAAATTTACCTTTGTGTAAATTACTTGCTACAAAAAGTGTGAGAGAAAACTACATTTGTATACAGAGAGAGAGAGAAAGAGAGAGAGAGAGAGAGAGCGAACTACAAGTAGTTGGATTTTTCTTGTCAATGTGAAAAAAAGAATGACTATGGGCACATAAAAAAGCAGGAGTGGGAGCAACTTCCAACTTCCTGCTGGCTTCCCCATTGATTTTGCTTGTGAGATGCTGACAGGAAGCCTCAGAAACTACAACTGTGTGACAACTACTGATTGTGATAGCACTGCAGCAACACAAGTTTGCAAATACAATCTTTTCGACGTATATGTATCTTCTTGTCCTGACTGAAGTATGTTGAGAACTTGATAATATTACCAGTACTTAACGTAATAGTAGTCTAGGAGCTATTAAAGTTAGAAGTTTAAGTCCAATAATATGACCTCAAGCAAAATCATCTTATTTCAAAGTAATCTCACTATCGTCATCTTGGCAGAATAACAGTTTCTGATTAAGCAAAATATTTGCTTGGTGCCACCTGAAATCTTAAACTACTTTCCACTTAGTTATTTATCATAGTAAATATGATCAGAGTATGATAGAAGATTAGACCCCCATATCCTTGCAGTGACATATGATTTGGATTATGTGAACAGTATATCAGATGAAGGTGTTTCCATGAAACAAATTCAGTACAAAATGTTTACAATGTAATATGGAGTAACTATGGCAATATCGAAGAATCTTTATAAAACCTAGTGAAAGCAATGAACCTGAAACAGATTTTTCATTTTATTCTTAACTGAACATTAGTCCATAGTGAACATTAAAATATACAAATGTTACAGAAATCCCCTGTATTTTTAAAATAGGAGATGTTTAATTTCTATGGCAGAAATGAATCTTTTCTACAAATTAATAAATGGCTTTGAATATTTATTGTTTTATTGCTAAGAAAGGGCAAATGAGTCATGTTATCATATCATATCTATATATGATTTTTCCCCTTGCAAGTGAGAGGAGAAAAAAATCTAATACTAGATTTTCATATGTAGAATTGCTATTGCAAAGTACACTCCTCAAAATGTGTGAGACAGAACAATTTACATTAGTATTCAGTTCATGAGTCATTAATGGAATACATCTTGGTCAAAAATATCACTGCCATGCAATCTGAAAATCTCTTAAAGATATCTCATATGTATGTATGTATGTATGTATGTATGTATGTATGTATGTATGTATGTATATCAATCAGAGGTGGTATTCAGCAGGTTCTGACCAGTTCTGGAGAACTGGTAGCGGAAATTTTGAGTAGTTTGGAGAACTGGCAAATGCCACCTCTGACTGGCCCCACCTTCATCTATTCTCTGCCTCCCAAGTCCCAGCTGATTGACTGGGTCTTCTTTTGTTGCCCTGCACAGGAGAACGGAGCTAGAAAGCAGGTTAGTAGGGTGGAGAGGGAATGGGATTTTGCAGAATGGAGATTTTACAGTATCCTTCCCTTGGCAGTATTTTACAGTATCCTTCCCATCAAGCCACGTCCACCAAGCCATGTCCATAGAACCAGTAGTAAAACATTTTGAATCCCACCACTGATATATATATGTAGTATGTATGTATGTATGTATGTATGTATGTATGTATGTATGTATACGTATACGTATACGTATACGTATACGTATACGTATACATAATCTAAATAGAATGGGTTTGGGGCAATGCTTGGGGTTTTGGATGGATGGATGGATGGATAGATAGATAACAAAGAGATATTACATTTTATACAAAACTGCATATCTTGAGAGCATGGACTACTTGTCTGATAAACTACTTGCCTGATGACGGTTATGATTTCTACTTGTAATATTTTATTATTGATGTGGCATAATAAACATTAATAATGTTCTATGAAGAATGGAAACAACGTTTTATCAACGATAACACTAAAAAACTGAGACTCTTTCTCTGATGCATATGTTTAAGTTTTGTCAGGAATCATAATATGCCAAGATTATTCCATAGCCAGAAATAATTTTTGTAACTGGTCAATCTTAAAGACAGAAACTTGAACATAAAGAGAAAAGGAGCAAGAGTGGGATAGCTTGCAAGTTAAAACTGGATTAGATCTGTAGAACTGCATTTGAGTGGGCTCCCAGTTTTAACTTCTCAAACTTCCCATTTCACTTTTCAAATAGCACCATCTACTGCTGAATTGGCAGAGAATTTGCTGATGCTCTAAAACTGGGCCCATAACAATTATTTTTGCTAAAAAAAGAGAAAAAGTTAGGAATCTGGGATTGAGAACCTCAGAAAAATCAAATATATTACTATGGCAGTCTTTTGAGATTATAAATGAAAAATTACAATGATTACATACGAGATATAAATCATTACTTATATTTTGCTCCAAGTGCAAATATTTCCAAGGGATTATCATTTGATGAGTTAAAGCAAGTTAAATTTTAGCTATGGAGAAGTAAGACTTTGTTTTAGCTTCTCCCAAAGGGCAAAAAAACATTTGTCATTAAAACTTGCTTTCCTTGCTATAATGCAGGTGACATTTCTGTCATCTCTGATTAAGAACTTCATTAGGATATAGCACTGCATGAACTGGGTATAAAATGCCATCCAAATACAGCAAAATACTACCTCTGCAATTTGAAGACAAAGACAAAGACAAAACGAAGATAAGGGGAATAAAAATACAACAGCTTTCATTTGGGTCAGAGCGATGACAAGCCAGTGAATAAAAGTGAAGGTTGAATTATGTTCTCCTGCTGTGTAATAACCTGCAGTTCTCTATTTATATAGAACATTTTTTAAAAATCTGCTTTTAGCACCTGTTGGTTTTATAACAGTTACCTAACAAGATCACATCATTCTTCCAATGCAGTCATTTCCTGATTGAACAATCAAATTGCCATTACATCATGACTGATACCTAAAAAGGGGAACCTTCAGGTCTGATGCCTGTCATCTTTAGCTTACCAAATTCCCTTTGGAAATTGAGAGTCAGCTTAATAAAGTATTTAATATTTACAAGAACACTTCAAAGGAGAACATACCTAAGAATGTTTTATTTCTCAAACCAATGTCTCTTATTTCCACTGGTTTTGTTTACATATGTGATTATCATTAAACATATTCAGTTTTCATATAAATATGTTTTATGTATTCATGACTGATGTATGAAATCTTACATGGGACAGTGACCCATTCTTAGGAAGAACTCTACATTCATGGATTGTGTTGAGGTATTCCCCGTTAGGAGAATGAGTGCGCTCAGGGAAACATAGTGAGAGTGGTGATGAATAACACACAACCAGCACACAGATACACTGAATAGTAAAATGTAAGTTTTCCTTCCAGTAAACAGGTAAACAAAGTCCAACAAACAGTCCAAATCATACATGGTTAAAGCAGTTAGTATTCAAAACAATCAGTCCAGGGATAATCCAAAAACGAAGTCCTTTTCTTTATCAGTATCATAAACAAAGTTCAGTAAATGGAGTTTGCGAACAATTGCAAGACTCATAGCAATTCAAGCAGAATGATGATCAGGCAAAAAGCAAAAGGAAATGCAAAAAGGAACAAACCAGGTTTCTGGCTCCATCTTATGGCCGTTGGAGGAACCTCAGCCAATCACAATTACAGCATTCTCTTAAAGATACAACAGTATTAAATGACTATCCTGGTTTATATATTCCCAACCCAACTGTTAGGTGACTATCATTCCTAACATTCTCCCCTTTGGGTAGGACAATATATAAAACCTTACAGTTTAAGTTCATACTCTTCATAGCAAGCCTTATGTTTTACAGTGCCTTGGGCTTTCATAAAATGATCCGTAATGTTATTCTCTAGCATGCAATACTCCAGTTTAATCATTTTACTTTGAACACATTGTCTCATATTCAGATATCGTAAATTGGTGGGTTTTGATCTTGTCTTTGGAAGATTGGAAGCCATCTGAATTACTGATTGGTTGTCTTCATATACAACAATAGGTTCCTTTACATCAATTCCCATATCTCTCAATAGTTGTTTATAACAAACTAAATCCGTACATAATAGAGAGAAACATGAGAATTCAGCCTCCATTTTTGATAAGCTTAGATGTTTTTGTTGAATAGACCACCATCCAATTAACACCTTTCCTAAGAACACTACAAGTACCTGACGTTGATTTACGTGTAGGTACATCTGTAGTGAAACTTAAACATATGCAGCTAAATGTAGTTCATCTTTAGGCTCCAAATATAATGCACAATGCATCATTTGTTTAAGATATCTCAACACATGCTTAGCAGCTTGCCAGTGCCTTTCAGTAGGCTCAATGTTAAACCTGGCTAATTCGTTGACACTATATGCTATGTCTGGCCTAGACCAATTACTAAGATAGGATAGGCTACCAATTAATGATTGATAAATGTCTTTATCAAAAACAGGACTTTGCACATCACTGTGACTAAACTCCTGGCTCATTGGTGTTTTAGCCGGTTTACAAAGTTCCATTTTAAAGTTCTTCAGTAACTGGTTAATTTTATCTGCCTGTGAGATTTTGTAGCCTCCCTTAGTTTTATCTATTTTCAAACCAAGATACTGTTTAATCTCACCTAAATGTTTCATTTTAAATTTCTTCTCTAACAGTGAAATAATCTCAGTAGCTTCTTGCTCAGTTTTAGTGATTAATGCTGTGTCATCAGTGAACAATAGCAAATTACACCATCACTTTCCTTTTTGAATAAACATGGATCAGCCATGACAGCTACAAAACCTATCTTTGTTAATTCTTTCACTATGCACTGGTTCCATTCATAGCCTGATTGCTTCAAGCCATAAAGACTCTTTTTAAATCTCCAGCAATCAGTTTTGTTATCAGTTTTTATCCCCAAAGCCTTCTTTAAATATATAGTATATTGCAACAGTGCATGAATATATGCCATCTCAACATCTAAATGGTTTATTATGTATTTATTCTTAGCTGCCCACACTAACGCTGCTCGTAATGTGGTAGCCTTCAGACGAGGTGCAAATACTTCATCATAGTCATTGGCTGACTGATTGAACCCTTTTGCTACTAACCTGGCTTTATGGGTAACAGTCCCATCCATACCTGTCTTAATTTTATAAATCCACTTACACCCTATGGCATGCTTACCTCGTGGTAACCTGACATTTTCATATACCTCCAACCTCTGTAAGGATTTCAGTTCCTTATCCATTGCTTCCTGCCAAGCAGCCTGATCCTTAGCAGGATACAGTTTAAGTTCATTATAGTTAGTAGGAACTATATTTATTTGGCCATGCTATACTAGCCTGATATCTATCTGGTGGTCGTGTTACATGGATTGAATGTCTAGGCAACTCAGGGCTTACTGGGGGACTCTCCTGTTCCACCTGCTCCTGTTCTTCTACCTCCTCCTGTGCCTGTTCTTCCTTTTTAATGGCTATTGATGGTTTAACTATCTCATTCTTAGGGACTACTTGGGTGTTGATAACAACATCATTGTTGGATTTCTGTTCTAGTTTATGCCACCCAACATGCTCAAGAAATTTAGCACTAGCATTACAGTAAACATGAGCTGCGCCTGGAGCCCAGAATCTAAATGATCTATGGTTGGCCTCATAACCTACGAAAAACAATTTCCTAGCTCTATGTTGCCCTTTCAGTCTTATTTATGAGGGAATATGCACCCATGCTGGAACTCCAAATGTGTGTAGATAACTTAAATTTGGTTTTCTGTCATGCCAACGAGTGAATGGTAATTCACCAGTTGTTGTGTTCACCACATTGTTTAACATATGGTTGGTACACATTATGGCTTCACTCTACAGTGTTTCAGGCAAATCTGAATCAGATAACATAGTACGAGCCATGGCTTGTAATGATTGCCCTCTTCGTTCTATAAACAAGTTATGTTGTGGCCTGTAAGGTGCAGAACGCTTATGCTCAATACCAGCCAATTTCAACATCATTTGGAATCTAGTGTTAATAAACTCAGTCCCATTATCTGTAACTAAGGTAATTATCCTTTGTCTCATTTTCCTTTCAACAAATCTTTGCCAGTTAACGAAATGTTGGAATGTTTCTGTTTTGTTTTTCATTAGACAGCAGAAACCGTACCGTGAGTAATGGTCTATTATACTCAAAACATAGCAGGCACCTTTCAAACTGGGTTTCTTAGGACTGATTATGTCAGCAAAAAAACCCCTCTAAGGTTCTTTGGTCTTAAACCCATTCAGTCTGCTTGCAGGAGTAACCTTGCTTTTCGCCTGATTACAGGCATTACAGTTTAAGTACTTGCTACAGAGTTTTAATTTTATTCCCTCTGACAATTTAACAGTTTGTTTCAGCATTTTGAAATTAATGTGCCCCAGACATCTATGCAGTAAATGTATACATTCATCATGTGGCTTAACATTGTTATAAACCGAGTTTGCCATCTGCAACTGGTCATCATATATCACATATAAATCATTCTCTAAAGTAGCAGTAACACTTTTACCCTCTTTCTCTACAATTATCTCCCCTAAAGGTTACTACATAACCAATATTAACTAAAGTCCTTACTGATAACAAATTAAATTTCAGTTTAAGTACATATAACATAGATAAATGCTCATTTACACATGAACAATATGCATTACCTTCACCAGATGCTTTCATCCTCCATCCATTTGCCAATGATACATGTTGCTTACTCGTGGACATCTTTACAAACCTCTATCTCTAGTAATGCACTGCGATGCTCCACTATCAACTACCCACAAATCGAGGTTTACAGTTGAATTGCTACACATAGCTAAAGTAACATTCTTCTTAGCCTTCTGGTGATTACCAGTATTCTGTCGTTTGATCTTCTTACAGAATCTAGCTTTATGTCCCCTAGCCCCACAAGAAAAATATTTCCTAACAGTATAGGCAGTTGAAAACAAATCCTCTTCCTGTGGTTGTTTTTCTTTCAGTTGGTCTCTATCCTGCCTTCTTGCCTCTTCTAACAATCGTCCGGTTATGTCAGTCAATGTCAGTTCATTTCTGGTCAGGACTTCCAGTGAAGATATGTAATCATCATAACTTTCATCCAATGAGGAAAGAATGATGAAAACCTGATGCAGCTCTGAAAAAATCAGTTCCTTTCATGTAGCTCTTGAAAAGTTCTTTTCATAAAGTTCAAATGAGCTAACACATCTCCTCCTTTCAGAAGACGTGCTCTAAACAGTTTACATGTAAGATGTATGTGTGCACCAACACTGTCATGAACATAAATCCTCTTCAAATTCTCCCAACACCTAGCAGCAGACTCTTCTCCACGAATATGGACTAACTGCTGGTCACTCAGTATTAGTCCAATTATACGAAGAGCTCATTCGTTGTTCCATTTAAAGTCAGCTAACTTTTTGGCATCATCCTCATCATCTGGATCCCAAGCATTTACATCTGGTGGATCCTGAACTGCAGCCCATAACCCTTCCCTACACAGAAGTAGACTGCACTTCATAGACCAGGAAACATAATTTGTTCCATCCAACCGGGTTATCAATGATAGATTTGTTGACAGGTCTTGTGCCATCTTTACCAGGACAGTAACCCACAATTAAACAGTAGATAGTTGTCTGTATATGGCACCGTGCATTCACACCAACTCTTAGTTATCTGAGTCTGGGCCTATAACCAGTGTTGAGGTATTCCCCGTTAGGAGAATGAGTGCGCTCAGGGAAACATAGTGAGAGTGGTGATGAATAACACACAACCAGCACACAGATACACTGAATAGTGAAATGTAAGTTTTCCTTCCAGTAAATGGGTAAACCAAGTCCAACAAACAGTCCAAATCATACATGGTTAAAGCAGTTAGTATTCAAAACAATCAGTCCAGGGATAATCCAAAAATGAAGTCCTTTTCTTTATCAGTATCATAAACAAAGTTCAGTAAATGGAGTTTGCGAACAATTGCAAGACTCATAGCAATTCAAGCAGAATGATGATCAGGCAAAAAGCAAAAGGAAATGCAAAAAGGAACAAACCAGGTTTCTGGCTCCATCTTATGGCCGTTGGAGGAACCTCAGCCAATCACAATTACAGCATTCTCTTAAAGATACAACAGTATTAAATGACTATCCTGGTTTATAGATTGCCAACCCAACTGTTAGGTGACTATCATTCCTAACAGATTGCAATGATATCAGTTTTTTAAAATGGGAGGAATTACTGATGCTTCTCCTCAAAATGTAGCAGTGTAGTAGGACTCTGAATGTTCCATTGCTTAATTTTTCCCTTAGCTCTGCATATATTTTTATGATTCCTTAATATTCCTTACATGGGGGCAGAAAAACAAAGTGTCATGTGAATCTTAATCATACATTCACTGAGGTAAATAAATGGAAGGAGAAGAGAGTGATTAAGAGATTATGAGGAGGAATTCTAGATATTTTCAGATACTTCTATATAAAATTCCAGGGCAAGGGATGTTGGGTTGGTTAGTAACAGGAAGCTTATCCCACTTTTCCAAACATTAAAAATATTGAAACAGAAAAGGAGAATCTTAAGTTTAACAAGGCAACAGAGGGAATAAGATAGAAAGGGCAGAAAATAGAGGTGCCAATCATTTTTAATATTAGATTTTTTTCAAAGTTAATCTAACTTAATGATGATTTATAATAATAATTTGAAAGCATAAATATAATGACCAAGCACATTGAACAATCTGAGAAAAGCATTTTAGTCACACTGAAATTTAATACAAACAGCTGTGCTATAGGATGGTTGATTTTATGTCACTGTTGTATAATTTCCATCCATTTGGCCAGTTGCTTCTCACAGGCAGGAAAAAGGAAAGCAAATGGCAATGAATTTTAATACTTTCATCTAGTTTTAGAAGTCTGTGTGAACCAATTCCATAATGCTATTCCCTTGCCTGCTAGAAGATCTTAATTTCACAGCCACCTGTGTGTGTCACACATTTATTTTGACCCCCCACATTCTCTGTAGCACTGTCTTCCTACTTCTGTTAAGCAGGCCACTTTATTTTCTAATTTTAAATTTGTTATAAAACCTCTATTTACACCCCCAAAACAGATGCTTTGATTCAGCTCGTGCAAAAAGTTTGAAGCTGGGTTTATTCCGTTATGTAATATATATTTACGGTTATCTCAGACATATTTAACTCTACCTACTCTTTCTATCTTCTACTTACCTTTCAGTCTTCACACCTATCAAATGTAAGTTTTAGGCCACATGAATTTTCATTACTTCATGATATCTTGACTTGTTTGGTGATGGCTTCATGCAGGAAAGAAGTGTCTAAATATACGATTTTATTTTCAGTTCCCACTCTGCACTGGGAAGAATGTATTGAAAATGGCAGGTTCCTTTTCTTCTGTGATGTGGTTACTGCAAAATGACTTATATTTAAATAGGGCTGCCAGTAGTCCTGACAACTATGTACTAATGAGGACAGTTCAAAGGAGATTTATAGTATGAGAGGAAAGATTAACAAATGATTTCAGAATTGAACAGTAATTTCTTGGAAGAATTTTGCAGTGCACTATTGCCATGAATCACATAAATTAATACATTTCGATGGAAATCTGGAGTAGTGGTTTGGAAGTATTTTGATGAAAACAGACCCTTGTTGCTTATTAAATTACTACATATGGGACTGGAGCAATCTATTCTGAATCTGTTTTTTAAACAGATACTGAAAAGATTTATAAATACTATTGCTGTCATAATTTAGACATGGGCCATTCCGGTCTCTGAATACAGAGCTCTGGGGATAGGCTTGCTTGAAGGGTGTCTGAGCAATTCTAGTGATCAAGTACTTCTGAAAATCAATTCAATTTCAAAATCAGTTTTTTTAGGAAGGGGCCAGATAATTGCAACACAGAAGAGGAGATTCTAAAGTATATTTATTTGCAGAAATTAAGTATATTTATTTGGGGGGGTTCTAAGATGGGATAAACCCCAGGAATCTTATGTATGTATATTGCCTTGAGCTTGTTGATGGCTTTCTATAATAAATAAGTAATGTTTATGGATCTCTGAGTACTAACTGTCATCTTCAGTAATAGCATTGCATCTTCAGTACAGGCAGACTATGCCAAACAATCTACCCAACATTTCAGCTGGTGCAGTAGCCCAGCAGTGCAATCTTAGTGAAAGATTGATGATTGATTATGTACATTTAAGTCAGTGTTGTCTCTTAGTTGTCATGTACACTTTTTCCAGGAGGTTCTCTCCCTAACCTGGGCACTCAGGTCTCTCAACAATGCACCCATCACCACTGTAATTGAGTCCACACATTTATTTTTCAACTTCTTCTCCTCCTTTCACCTTTTTTTGACTCTTCAAGAAAGCTGGGTCTTTGCCTAAATATGTCACATAAACATGTTCCAAAATAAGATAATTTACACTCCAAGTGAGAACTTTGGATTGATTTGGTCCATGAGCCATTTGTTTGTTTTCTTGGCTGTCCATGTTATTCTCAGGAGGGTTTTTCCCCCCAGCACTAAATTTCAAAAACATCAATACTCTATTCTATTTCTTTGAAGTCCAACCTTCATATCCTTGAGGGACACAAGGAAAACCACTACCTGCACCATTCTGATGTTTGTGCATATAGATACATCATGGTGTATCTTTTCCAAGGCCTGTATTGCTACTTCACTCAGTCATTGTCTGCGGCATATTCATTGATAGTTTCAACTGTCTTTATTTACCTTGTAAGACAACCTCACTTTCTTCCACTAAGTATGAAACCCACACTGTTCCTTCTTTGCTATTTCATGTCCTCAGTTGTAAACAGTATTATCTCTGGACTGAAAGTGTCCAATTCCAGTTCATTTTAATTTGCTGATTTCAATGTGTAATCACCAGTGAAAAAAGTATGCCTAAATATTGTTGAACTATAAATATGAAATAATCCCTTAAATATAGAACATCTTGCCTGAAATTTTGTCTCATTTAATTAAAGAAATTTCACCAGTCACTTCAACGTAACAAATTTTATAAAATCATTTCAAAGAAACTAAAGGTTATCTCAAAGACATTTTTTATTTCTTTCTCAATTCTCACAGAATTAAAGGTAAGTCTCAAATTAATTACAACATTGGCTGCGTGACACACAAAGAGGTGTCAGATTGATAAAGACTTTCATTTTTGTTATCTCAATATATTACAAGCTGTATAGCTATGCATTGTGGAAAAAGATAAACTATTTCAAGCTTTGATTAAAACTCCTTTCAGAAATTTCATTCACATATGCAATATGTTTTACAACTTGCGGAACATTATTAGAAAGTCTGAGTTACTATTTTGCAAAAGAACAACAGACTAAAAAGTAATATACTTTTTCTTTGACTTATAAAAATGACTGCTTCATCTACTCATTTGCTTCTCTGGTATCTTAGAAGCACACATGGGTGGAAATCTTAATGAAAGCTATTTGGTTTTGCCATTTTCCTAAACAATAGGAGAGTAAGGAACAATTGTTTCAATTGTGCCTGGTAGGCAATTGTCAGTCAATGGTCATTTTTCAGTAGAAGAATCAAGGAATCCCTATAGCTTGCAAAGGTCAGCAGCTTGGAAAATTGCAATTTCCTGAAACTTCATAGATAGTGTCATGTAAAGCATATTGTATAAGTTGTAACCAAAGCAGGTTTAACTGTTGTGAAGTCTGAACAGCTGAGGAAGAGTTGCAATTGATGTACTACATGCTTGATGCTACTGTTCCAACCTTTACATCTAGTTACAGCTGGAGGTCCAGCAGCACTGATGAACCGGTTCCTTTGGGGAAGCAACTCTATCCAATTCAGATTCGCCTCATTCATGAGTCTTCATCTTTACCTTGTCTGGATTTAATCTTAGCTTGTTCTCCTTCACCCAGGATATTATTGAGATTAGGCGACGTTCTAGAGTACCAATTGCTGTCTTGGAGTTAGGTAGTAGAGAGCTAGGTGAAATCTGCATATTGATGGCACCCCATTCCAAAGCTTCATTTCCCTGCAATTTCCTATAGTTTTTAAAGAAAGCAGGGAACCAAACAGAAACCCTGGAATGTCATGTACCAAAAACTAGTCCTAATGTTCTATTTTGGGGGGGATTAAATCCCGAGAAACAGATGGTTTATCAGCCTCTGATTTGAGATTAAAAGCAGGGTTTTAGGATTAGGAGATCTTCATCTTCATGTATTTTGGTTTCTTTGTTTAAACTACAGGTAAAAAAAAATGGAGGGCAGCCACACAGCCCTTATTTTCCTGCAATGGCCAGTTGACATTTTCCCACCATCTTTCACACCAGCAATTATTATTTCTCCTTGATACATGTTATGATATCAAGTCACAATTAATAAAAGAACAAGAAGTAACTGTTCCTATCAAAGCCCCAATTCTCTCCTTGGGCTCATACATGAAGATAAACTGGTTGTTCCACTCTCAGGAGCTCATAGAAGAGCAGCCTACTTTGGAAGTAACCCCACACCTCAGCTCAGTTATTCCTTTTGCATCTCTCCAGACAGGTATTAGCTGAGCAGGACTTCAGAACTGCTGGTCCTGCAAAGAGAACTGGTAGGGCAGTTTTATCTTTCTGTATGTCTCTAATCAGTACTAGCACTGTACTAAAATGTTGGAGTAAACCCCATTAACCTCAGTGGGACATATCATATTTAATTAATATTGTGAATAATTTTTATTTTGCTGTTCCTCCAGGGGACTCAAGACTATACATATAATTCTCTGCCATCAGATGTAACTCTGTGACAACTTGTGAGTGAAAGTGATTCAAGGCCATCTAAAACTCATTTGTTCAATCCGAAAGGCTGCTTCTCCAATATTAGTCCAACTCTGACTAATATGAACATGCACAGATACTACTCCTTACCTTGTCTTATACAAATCAAGTAACATAGCTGGAGCAATAACAATTCAGTAACATCCCAGAATCAATGGGATTTCATTTCGGTTTCAAATTTTCCAAGACAGAACAAAGCTATGATTCAGATTAGGAATCTTGTACTACTCAATGATAGAAGTTGTGATCCAGGTATCATCTTTAAATATGCACTATAACCATGTCCAAAAGAATTTGGACATTTCATACAGTGCATTCTCTATTGCTGTCAACTCACACAAATAAATCTTTGTACAATTTTCTCAGAATTGCAAGTGTAGTTTGTAGGAATTATTGTTTCCCAAAAAAAGAAAAATGGAAATTACTTTTGCCCAATAGTATTACACGTGGCACCTGAATGAGGAAGTAGACATTTATCAAGAAAGACACACGATAGTCTTGCTTCAAAAACTGGAAATTCATCAGTACTAATTGTATCAAACACCACAAAAGTGCAGCATGAGGAGTGCATCAGCATCCTATGTAATGCTAGTTACCCACCAGCAGCAAATGTATATTTTCAGCTAGTTAGTAACTAGAGTTACCCTGCAGTTTTTGAATGTGAGTTAAGCAGTCAAATAAATGTGTTTAATAAATAAACCCTGCTTCCACAAGACATACTTTGTGATTATCCACCTTCATGGAAGTGGGGAGGCCAGCCCTGAGTTGAGTTGCACATGTATCCCCTCTCCAATTAGCCCAGGGACTTTTTCTTCCAAGGCTCCAGGCCTGACCTCTACTGTGAATTCAGACTAATGCCCGAAATACAACTTGACTAGGAAGTTGTGTGGAAGGAAAATATTAAAAACTACATGTTTGAAATGGACGGATTGTCAGACAAAAAAAGAAGAAATGAGGGGTCCTTGGTGCTCTCTGAACTTGGTTTTTTTCTTGCAGATGTCCCATTGCCCAAACTAGGGTAATATCAACAATGCCAGTATTCATTATCTAGTTAGGGTAATGAAAACAACCAAGGTCAGAGAGCACCAAAGATCTCCTATTCAACCATGAGCTACAAATATTTTCCTTTATTGGTACAAAAGAAGAAAGGCATCATCAACCCCTTAAAAAGGCTGGGTGAAGCCAGTTCATGAATTTGGAACTTCTCTCTTAATTAGTTCTTCATGCCACAACCCAATCAGTAGACCAGCTTGTTTGTACAGGTCTTCTAATGCTAGGTGAAGCCAAAAGCCTACTCCTGCCATACATTTTAAAAGCTTGCTACATTTTACTTATTTCTTGAAGACTGTTTTTAGTACAGCTCAGTCAGTTTTTACAAGTTTTGATTGTAATGTTGAAATATGCAAACTCATGTGAAGAAAAATCTTTTATTATTTTATTTTATTAAGATAAGAAGCAGAGTTCAAGAAAATTCCCAAGTCCTGGAAGCAATAGAGCAATCTTCACTGAACAATCTTCACTGAAGCTATATGGGGAGTGGGGGCAGGAGTGTCCCAGTATGTCTGGCTTTCAGGGCATACTTGGATTTTTGAGAATATGTTGTGAACGTTCTTGAGTAATAGCTGTAAATTCTCATTCGCAGAATAACTGCTAAAGTGGGATGTAACCAGTTACAGAGCACTGATGTGTCAGAAGACAATATGTCCTCCAACTATTCCCTCTTATGCACTGTGCTCCATACTACCTCTATGTATTTTTGGCTTTTTAGTTTGTTGTTTTTATTTTCCCCCAGGGTAACTAAACACCCTTTTAAAGAAAGCATTAAGGCTGCAGAAGTTCAATTGTTGTTATGTTTTTTTAAAGAAGCAATTTCACTTTTTCAATAAAGATGATTCTGCGTTTATGTTTTCCTTTCCAGCTTGCTTCCGTTTTTTGTTTTTTGTTTTATGTAATGATCGGTTGGGACAGGCAACCTAGTAGCAAGAAAAGTATGTATTATAACACTGACATTCCTTGGTGACATACTGGCAATCCCATAGCTAGGGAGAACCTCTTTACTCCATAAATTAAACCTTAGGCAAATATTTTTATTATATTTTTAACAATTTTTTATCTCTTAAAATACAAAATTGGGGAAAAGCAAGAAGCAAGCAAATGAACATAAATCATTGACAATAAAAATAAAAAACCCATGTCTATAAAAAAATAACAAGTGACAAATTTAACATTAAACATAAAATGTCCACCCTGGTTGAATGCTGAAAAATATATCTGAATTATATGGTACATTTCTCCCCTCTATCTATCTATCTATCTATCTATCTATCTATCTATCTATCTATCTATCTATCTATCTTAAACCTTATATAGAAAACTTTTCATATATATATATATATATATTCATCAGTTAACTCCAAAAATAAAACTAATCTTCAAAGCCCCTCTGTTAACCGTTATTGTATTTATCGTACAGAAAGATTTTATATCCTTCTCCAGACCATGTGATTCTGCTGGTTCTATGCCACCCAGTGGTGGGATTCAAATAATTTAACAACTGGTTCTCTGCGATTTCTTCCAACAACCAGTTCATCAAACTGCTCAGAAAGTTAACAACCGGTTCTGGTTGTTAACTGGTGTGAACTGACTGAATCCCACCACTGATGCCACCTCCACATACAGAACCATAGAGAGGTATGCCCAGTGGTGGGATTCAGATTTTTTTATTACCAGTTCTGTGGGTATGGTTTGGTGGGTGTGGCAGGGGAAGGATACTGTACAATCTCCAGTCAGAGGTGGTATTTGCCGGTTAACTCAAAATTTCCGCTACCAGTTCTCCAGAACTGGTCAGAACCTGTTGAACATCACCTCTGGGTATGCCTACATCTCCTTGAAAAGCTAAGGTTATTCTTTGTAGCTGTTACTTAAAGATTAAAACTTTTATTGTATTTTGAATGAAGTTATGATAGAATAAATCTACAAAGAACATGGACTGCATTGAACAAAAAAGTTGCATTCATTAATTCAGAAGTTAATTATACCTTCTTTAAGAAGATAGCTGAATAACCAAAATTTAATGCTACTTTGAATATCTTCATCTTAGTACTACTCTGTCTTCTGACATTGGTCTTCCTTTAGTGGAAGTTTTGATATAAGACATTTCAGATCTTGTAATTAGGAAGTTACTATTTTTTCTTTCTTTCCCAAAGAGGAAGATTTAAAATTTGAATGGTTCTCCCCTCAATTGTTCAGGCATGACCTTCTTAAACATTTTGATGAAAGTCAGGAAGATTTTATAAACTCTACTTCCCAAAATCAGATAGTATTCAAAACACTCAGGTTGTCACTTATAAAAGCTTATTAGAAAAATAAATAAAAGCACCAGGATCATCAGTCCTGGTCCAGCACTCAAATCTTACTGTGTTTTCACCTCACATTGATTCACTTCATGTGTAATTTCATAAAAATTTTTAAAGATGTGTTGGCTGTCATTAAGAAACATTTGCTTTATTCATTTTACCAACTAAAGCAGATCAGTTGATCAGGCTGAATTAGGTAAAGAAAACTCTGTCTTCAACAGATTAAAAAAAAATACTGAAGGTTCAACACCTTAATGAGAATGTGCCATTCCAAGTTTCTTCAAAGGAATCCATTGGTTTCATCCTCAAAACTGCAACAAAGAACAAGCACATTGGGTTCAGCATTTTTAATTTGGCACATAAGCTATGAATCTTGGGTTGTTGGTTTTTTTTTAGATTCAGTTGAAAGCAAAGACAATCTAAGTATGAAATATGTCATCTAAAGCATGAGAGCAACAGGTAGATTATACTTTTTTTATAACATATTTGACATGCCATAAAATGATGCCTAAGGCTTATGCGCTATGTTGAAGTGATAGAGAGAATCTCTTGACAGGCATTTTTAAAAAACCCTCCTGAGACATTTTATTAATGTGTATTAATAGCTAAATCTAATCCTTTTTTGGATTAGGATATGATTTACAGTTATAAACCATTCTCAGAAAAATCACATCACATCTAGCTGCTCACAAGATGGCAAACTAGGTATTGCCTTCAGATAGGCATATCATCACAAATAGAGAATATAAATGTCATGGAGCTTTGGAAAGGAAATTAAATAAGTGAAGAATGACAGTGAAAATGCATAGCAAAGATGAAAATATTAATAAAAAATAGGCACAAAAGAGGAGGTGTGCATTTATGAAGTGTTCAGTGTAGATGAAGCAAATGTAAGCCCTCTACAACCAATTGTATACATTTCATTGGCATAAAAGAATTGGGATATATAAGACTGATTTTTAGGAACACCCTTTGCAGAACACTGGGCATATCAGAATATATAGGTAGTCCTCGACTTACAAAAGTTCTTTCAGTGACTGTTTAAAGTTACAATGAAAAAAGCGACTTATGACTGTTCACACATGACCATTGAAGCATCCCCATGATCATGTGATCAGAATGCAGAAACTAGGCAATTGATTCATATTTATGACAGTTGCAGGGGTCATATGATCATCTTTTACAACCTTCTGACAAGCAAAATCAATGCGGAAGCCAGATCTGCTTAACAACCATATTATTAGCTTAACAACTGAAGCGATTCACTATACAACTGGGGCAAGAAAGATCATAAAATGGGGCAAAATTCATTTAATAAATGTCTTGCTTAGCAAAAGAACTGTTGGGGTCAATTGTGGTAATAAGTAGAGGACTACCTGTAGTTATTCTTTGCTGCATTCTGAATTTGTCAGCCCCACAAGACCAGACATCAGCTGTGTACAGGGGTAGGATTCTATCAGTTCTGACTGGTTCTATAGAACCCCTTGTCAACTTTCTAAACAGTTTGGAGAACCAGTAGTTAAAAGAAATCTCATTTTGTTTTTTTCTACCCTTATTACATTCTTGGCAATATGCCTAGACTTACTGTCTCCAAAGGAGCATTTTTTTTTCTGGTACTTTCTTAAAGGGGAAGGGTTGTTTTAAGCTTTTTACACTGATGTTGGGAGGAAATACTCTCATGGAAATACTTCTTCTTGGTTAGCTAAAAAGATTGACATTCAAGCATGAGTTTACATGCCCTTTCTGAGTTTTGGTCTAAACCTGTTTTTTGGTGAAGTTTAATTCTGTCCTTGGTGACATTTAATCCTGTCTTTATTGATGGGATAATTTTCCCTATTGAGCTTTGTTTGGAAGGAAAAGGGTTAATCTCTGTTCCTGAAAAGAACTGGGTTGAGAAATCTGGCTAGTTCCTGTGTCTATTTGTTCTGGTAATTAGTTTAACAAGCAACAGCTACTGTTGTGATTTAATTATTTGTATTGTGTTTGAATTTTTTTCTGCCTCATGTTTTCTTTTTTCTATCTGGGAAGGGGGGGGGCTTCCTTCACTGCTTTAGTGGTATCTGGCACTGTCCTTTTGGGGTGTACTTCCAAGAGGCAGGATGCAAGCTTGGCACTGTTTTTTTACTGCCTTTCTGGGGGGCATGTGACCTTTTCTTAAATCTGGATGATTTCCTTAGGATATCTTGTGTGGTGAGTGAGACCAGATGGTATCTTTAAGTGGTGCAAATGGATCTAAGGATTGCTTTTCCTAGGTATTCCTTTTCTGGAGAGCTTAAATGACCTCTTTGCTAAATGGTTTCACTTTATGAGCAAGAGTTGGCTGCTTGATAGTTATTCCCCTTTAACCCTTCCCCTTTAAGAAAGTACCAGAAAAGAAAAAAATGCTCCTTCGGAGACAGTAAGTCTAGACATTTTAACTATTTTCATTCCACAAGGTGCTCTGGCACCCTGCCTGATTTGTAACTCCAGCTTGCAGGTATTTTTAATCTAATGATTGGTATTTAGGGCAGCTTTTTGCAAGCAAAGAAGCTGTTTGTATTTTTGTACAGGTAATCCTTGACTTACAACAGTTCATTTAGTGACCATTCAAAGTTACAATGGCACTGAAAAAAGTGATTTATGACCATTTTTCACACTTTTGACCGTTGCAGCATTCCCACTGTCATGAGAGGCCAGGTGAGGAAAAGCGCCCCTGGCGTGAGTGACGAGTTGGCCATGCCCACCCAGTCACATGACCACCAAGCCACACCCACCAACTAGGCCATGCCCACAGAACTAGTTGTTAAAAAATTTGAATCCTACCCTGGCTGTGTAGGAAAGCTGAAATAATTTTGCAGTATCCAATCTGGGTCAGTCACTGAGACCAGAAGTTTAGCCTTTGGATTCATGCTGGAGGGAACTCAGGGAACTTCTCTCGACCAGAATGTGTAATATTTATGTGGTGCTTGATTGGTTGGAAGACAAAACCTCTGTTCCCGGTGACTGACCCAGATTGGATCCTTTAACATTATCCTAGGACACATATATTTGCTTTCATTCATAAAATAGTTTTATTGAGAGTGGCTCTTGCAGAATTTCTGTTGTGCCATATCTTGTCCCCTTTCTTATAGCCTCATGATCTAGGAAGGTGTCTGTCTAAGGATTAAAGTATTTTTTCCCCTTGTCACTTTGATAATGGAAGCTTGCCTATCTCCATCAAGGTCAACTTCCTTATTCTGTATGGAATCTTAGCTTCAGGTTTGAGTGTAGGCAAACAGAATTACCAAGGAGTCTGCTGTGAGTCCATATGCCAAGCATGGAATGGGCATAGTTCATTCTCTTCCTTCCTTGCACATATTAAATAATACACTACCTACAAGAGGGCCCTCAGCCCACTCCAATAAATAACACGAACACAGCTGATTTATTTCTCATTAGGAAATCCTTTGTAACACTGGAGATATTTAATTGTTAACCTGGCAGGCATGAGACAATAAGAAAAAGCATGGGAAGTAAATTATTCATTTTTCTATCAGTAATTTATCTTTTCTCCAGTGCCCCCTTGCTTATATTTGAGGCTGGTTCCTGGAATCTTGCATTTAGATTGCAGTTAACATTTGGGAATTGCCTGAACTTAGCTTACGTATAATAGCCATTAGACTTTTTTTAATTATGCTCATTCCAATGAGGCATTTTTAAAATGGGGATGATCTGGTAGTACTATTTTGTACATGTTTACTTAAATCCTATTGAGAGCAATTAGGCTGAATTCCTGAGTGATGTGCACCAAGTAATTATACAGTATTTTTACCTTCTGTTCTGTTCAAAATTATTTGATGTAATTGCTTAGACTAGTAAGCTCTGCACTAATAAACTTAGCAGTATGCTATTGTCCAAACACTGCAAAAAAGTACTATCATGAGAACTGAGGTCAGTCATTTTATAATACAAATTTCAGGGTGGCATGATTGCAGTAAGTAACACACAAATGCAGAGGTAATGTCATGCATATTTAAAAGGACCGAAATCCCTTCCTATCAGTGGCTGATTAAAATGTTTAGGCAACTGTATATCTTGCAAAGCCAACCAATTATGGTTTATCTATCAAATATGTTTAAATAGGCACCCCTGTGTTTCACTACAGGTTTTCTGTAGGTAAATTTAAAGTCTTCTCAAACTAAAGTTGAATTCATTATGGATATATCTATAAAGCTTAGTTGGCCACAATATAGAAGTGGCTTTCCATTCAATCTAGGGAGATGCTAATTTGTTTTGTTTTATGTGTCTGACTTCCCCAGCCTAATTTCCACATGCCAGTTATGCCAGTTTCTTCTTCATTCCAAGCCTCTCTCTAGACCAAATTAAGGGCTCTTTAGGACTTGGGAACAGTTTCTGTTATCTTCGCTAATTTGTAGACCCAGGAAAACCCCTAATGCCATCAACCTGTTCTGTGCAACAAAGTGACTATGAACAGTAGTTGACTATGACTGTCCAACAGCATAACGAAGAAAACAATCAGCCAACTAATGATAAAAGAAAAACAAGAGTATTCAGAGCAGGATTATAATAGATTATACTCGTCTGTTCATACTTCTGAACATAATAACAGCAGAAAGCAAACCTTCAGTAAACATTGTAATAACTATAGTTTATTGGGTGCTGATTTCTGGGGGGGGAGGTTTAGTATTTCTTCTGGATTTCTCTTGTATAATTTATCCACTTAACCTTTACATACCATTTCAATTGCAATACCATAAAGAACAATTCTTGACCATGCCTGTTGTAAGGAAAAAATACAATTTGAAAAACAGAAACTACTATTGTTAAAATAAATAAGTGGTAAGTAATGGGAATCATTTTAACTAATCTCTTTAGTGTATTATTGTTCATTGTGATTCATGAGTCATGCATCCAATTTACAGTTTATAATCTCCTACTGAATTAATGCTTTCCATATGGTATCTCAAATGCAGTGCCTACAACCTATTTATTGTGATTTTTATAAACATCAAGTACATGCTGTTCAAAGATTTAAAGGATGCCTCTTGAACCACATTATTCTACTTTATTAGAAGCCCAATAATGTGATTTCTCCTTTCTTTTGATACTTGCTGTATGAAATTATTACAAATCAGTAAGTAGGTTTTTTTTAAGTAATAATATATAATCATCCCATGTGGAAAAAAAACATTATTCAGTAGATTAAAGTATTGGAACAAATATATTTATATAACCTTAAAACACAACAGTCACTATTACACATTGTACCAGAATAGATGGTTAGACAAAGAAAGACCTGTGCATATGTTAAATATGCTCTGTATTAATGCAGTTGAAATTATACAATTTTAGTAACAGCTTCAATTAATTGCATAGTTTCTTAGTTGCATATTTATTTGATTCTATATTTACTAGAGGCAAGCACCATTCCATTCAGTAAGGTTTAGCTTTAGATAAATGCAAGATTATACTCCTTGACTATAGAACTCAAATCCCAGTTTTTTGTTGTTTTGTGTATTGTTCTAGAAATTATACATATTTATTACCTTCTGCAGTGCTTTTAAGGCACAATATGGTTCAATCTACACTTATAATACAAGTCTTGGGCTTGTGCTGCATCTCCCTTCTCCTCGTTGACAGTTTTGTGGAAGAAATGTTCACATTTTTTAAAAAAACAACACAGTTCTTCCTTGATTTCCCAGCACAGAAACTGTGTGTACTTAGAATCTGGCAAGACAGAAGAAGCCAGGATCGATGTACTTTTCCAAGCTGTGGCTTAGAACACTTGTCTTAGTTTTTAAAAAATTAAAATCCATCAAACAGGCCTTTTTACCAAGAGAACTAAATGACGGTAGTCAAGGAATTTTCTTATATTATTCTTAATTTATAGTTCAGGACAAACGCGGCTAAGATAATGGGCTAAGAAGCCCAAACAGCACCTTGTAGGGGATACAGTACAATATCTTTCTTTCTCTCATCATCACAAAACAAAACAGACCAGGATATTAACAGCTATAAAATAAAAACAGTCTGTGTCTAAAAACTGGAAGGAAGTTAACTATAGCATTAAAGACACTGAGGTAAAAGCTGTAAAGCTGCTACAAAATCCAAAATCTGTGCTATGCTAACTGAAAAGCAAAACAACAAATTGCAGCAGCAAAAGCTATAACATAAAAAGGAAGGTTCATTAACAACAGTGCAATAATGAGACATGGGTTGGGTTAGGTTTGATTGACTCTAACTGGCAGTCAGCACTTGGAGGGTGCTGTGCAGAATTTGGCACCATTCTATGTTATGTCATTGGGGAGGGAGGTACACCATAAAACTGGTGTGTAAGGTCTAACTCCTGAGTAGGATAGGATAAGGGCACTTAAAAGTCCTCTGTTGTTGTTGCAGAGACATTCTCCACAAAGGGATTTTTATGTCCCATCTTTCTAATACAGGGACACCAGTGAAGTCTCTTCTGTGATTAGGGACTTCAAGTTGTGTAGGGTATGGTGTTGGTGTTGCTATGGACCTTGAGCTGTTGGAGAGGGAAAGGTATGGAAGCCTATCTAGGTCAGTTTGGTGCTCTGTATCCCATATGTACCTTTCAATCAGTTTCCTGGCCTTTCAAACCCCAAGCAAGATAAATGGGGGAGGGGGGAGGGAACCCAGGTGAACAATTAGCAAAATTTAGTTCCAGGGGGACTAAACTTTATTTTCAGAGGGGCTTAGCAGTCATGTTTTATCTTTCATTTTTAACAGGCCTGCCTTCAATCATACATACAGACTGAGGGATATCCAGAATAAGATTATTAACAGAATAACAGGTTGGAAGGGACCTTGGAGGTCATCTAGTCCTAACCCCTGCTCAAGCAGAAGACCCTATACCATTCCAGACAAGTGGCTGTCTAGTCTCTTCTTAAAAGCCTCCAGTGATAGAGCACCCACAACTTCTGAAGGCAAGCTGTTCCACTGGTTAATTGTTCTCACAATACTTCCTTTAAAAATTAAAAATGGATAAAATATTTGGAGGGGTGGGGGGTTCAAAAAGGAGCAAAGCTATATTGTAAGCTGCCAAGAGCCACCACAAATCACGAGATGGGCAGCATATAAATTCAATAATTCAATAATAAATAAAAGCCAAGCCCCATAACGAAGCTTGCTTTCAACACTTTAATGGCTACAGGTATGTAGAGGTCTCATTTTAAGGTGGAGAATTTTAAAATAGCGGAAGGTCCCTTCTGGTTGTAATGGTATAACTGCCATAGGCCTTCCTAGGGAAAGAGGTATACAAGATCTGCTGTAAGAGAGATGCTGTCAAATTCAGAACTAAGATTTATCAGCATGAAGTGAAACTATAGGATCTGGCATATCTTCTGAATTTGGCCTGTTCCTCTGCTACGAAATTTTCTTATTTAAGGAAAATAAGCCTCTTAATTTTTAATGCAAAAGGCTGGCATATTATTATTCTGCAAAACAAGTGAATAGTTTAATACTTTGCTGAGTCATCCCTTCTCCCTCTTTGAAAGATAGGAGAATTTGCTAGATTCTAATCTCAAGGAATATAACCATACATGGCAATAAATGTAAAAGGAAGGCTGAATGGCTTTTGAGTAGTTCTAGAGAGGCTGAATTATTACTCCCATCCTTCCCAGGCTTAAAATGAGAGTATATTCTTGTTCCTTGAACTCTCTAGATGCCATCAGTGGTTTAGAGGGCATATCCCATTACATCATCAGCCCTTCCCATCTGCTCTCAATAGGTCAGGCAAGGAAGTTATGTTGTGCACTGCGTCAGCCAAAGAACAACTGTTGGGATCTAACAAGAGAGTTTTTTCTGCTGTTGTGTCCACCCTGTGGAATGTACTCCCTCCCAGAGGTGAAGTGGGACCCCCACTCTTCTGGTCTTTCAGAAAGATGGGAAAGTATAATTCTGTGACCTGTGAATATAAATCTTTATTGTAAGGCTACATTAACAGAATCTTGCACAGCTAATTTTAATCACTGAAACAATTCCTAGGTTTCCTTCTCTGACTGTTAATCCACTGGGGGCTCCTGTCTTTCTTGTCTGGTTGTTTCAGAGGCAGCATCTCTTCCTCTCATTTCCCAAAGGCATACATTCCATTACAATATATCTTTTCTTTTCTTTTTCTCCTTGAACAGGAAGTTTTAACATTTTCCAGTTCAAAAGTGACTTTGCTTATGCCCCCTAGAAGAAATAGAAAGTTTCATGTGTCCTCTTGCAATGACCTTTTTACATGACATGATATGCTGAATTAATAACTCTTCTGATTCCCAGACATGTAAGATCAGTTGAGAAAATCAGTTGCTTCTTCTTAGAGAACAGATTATAAATATCCTACAAGAGTGGCCAAAGGTCTTGCAATTGCTGTTGCTACAAGATGGTTAAATATCTAGCAGTGTTTTTAATTTTCTTGAAGCTTAAGTAATATTTATTTTTTTCCAATGCTCTTTACTTGTTATCCTGATTGTTATAATACATGTGATATTTTAGTTTGCTTTCTTTGTCCTGCAAAAATAAGTTATTTTTTAAATCTAATTTTAATAATTTTTCATTTCCCCTTGTTTTCCACGGACTGTATTAGACTGAATTGTATTGTGATATCCTTGATACCTGCTCTTTGACCACAAATAACTTTAAATGACTATGTTATGCTGAGGGTATCAGCAATCCATTACTTCATCTCTGTTTTGCTCTACAAATCTGATATAGGCTGCTGCTTGGATCACCCATGGTTATGTGCCAAAAATTGGTTCAGGTGTTTAGGTTTAATAGCAAGTGTGATACCAAAGATGACTCAGGCATGAATGAAAGCAAGTCACAAGTAAAGACAGATAGCTAAACTATGACCCTGAGAAGGAGACAGAAAATGAAAACCAGACTGTTCTCATGCTTTAGGGTGTGAAAAAATGCAGTATATAGGCACAGTAGATATCTTTGTTTATAACGATGATATATAAAAAATGCCAGGGCACCATGATAAAGTCACCCTCAGTCTAGTAGTATTAAAACAAGCATTTCAATTTAGAGGCCATAGTACGATTTACAACTTTTTAAAAAAAATCTTCCCTATGTAACAAACCAAATGGATATATATAACCTGTAACCTTGCTCTTCTGTGGTACCCTGGCAGGCAGCCCAGTGATCAGTGTAGCTGTGCATGCCAATAAATGTAGTTTCAACTATTTTCAATTGCTCTGGTTTCTAATTTAAGTGGGCATCTTTCCCAACACATTGCTTCCAACAGCTTGGATGAGACATAGCCCTGGTTACCTCCATACTACCCTTTTCTTATATTTAAGTGATGGTTTGGATTGACTTCTGCTTAAGAAGATGCTGCGTGAAAGTCTGGTTTATGTTTGGCTTGATGTGCACTGTAATTGGCAATGAGCGTTTGGTTATCTTCAACCCATTCAGAATCAAACCATGGTTCGGAATGATTTGGGAGCAGTGTTTCCATGAATTCTTTCATTCTGAAATTCCTACACTAAGTTGTTAATGCTTTCCAGGACTGTGCTGCTTCTTCTAAGAGCAAGCTGAGATACATGCATTGGCAGTCTTCCGAGTTGAATATTTCAGAGACAAAAAGGAGCTTCCGAGCATGTGCAGGCATAAAAATAAAACTGTTTTGCAACTTCTTGCAAAGAGCAAGTATCCCCCACTCCCCCCTGGGAACAGACAATGGGTAGCAACTGCCTGATCCTGGAAAGAAGAGTTGATATTTTAAGGAGTTGCAGACAGGTAGAACATCTGTGTCCCCTTGGGTCCCAAGGCATCTTTTTTTGCCTTTGAATTAAAACTGCTGCACAGGCATTAATGTTTTAAATCTTTCTCACACTATGTGAATGTTGACAGTGCAGAAAAGAATCCAGGGAGCAGAATACCTGCTAGAGAATACAGGCATTACATTTTTATTAGCAGCTTATTAAAAACAAAGCTGATTTAAGTTTCATGAGTGAAAGGTGTCTTATGTTATTTCCGGTAAAGATTTGTGATCCAGAAAGCAGTACAAAAGCCATGAGGAGGGAGGGACGGTAGGAGGAGGGAACAACCCACCGATACAGAACACTCTAAGAAAATATGTAAAAACAAAGGATAACTTGCTTTTGGGGTCTTCAGCTCTGCCCTTTCAAGGCCTAGCACGAGAAAAATTTAGACAAATATGTTTTTTTTTTTTAAAAAAGAAATCATTGTAATAGTATGGATTTGCAGAAAAGCTGGACAATTTTCAGCAGATAAAGCATACCAAATGTTACAGAAACTAGGGCACCTGGGGCTATTTTTTATATACTGTAGCTACACGGTACTCCTTTATAGTTAGTCTAGCAAGGCTGGAACAGACATGGGGAAGATTGGAAATCCCAAACTTCTTTCCAAGAGGCCCTCTGAACCTTTCCCCACTGGTCCCAGGTCTTGCTATGAAGCAGTGGCTTAGTACTCCTACACACACACTCCTACACACACACATATGTATGTTTATGTAGGTTTATTTGTGTGTATGCATTATCTCACTTGAAGAGTGGGATAAAAGAAAATTTTACAGAGAAAATTTTTCCAGAGCAGGGGTGTCTACCAAATTGTAGATATTTTATATAAAAGTAAATGTACATATTATAACAATACTGCACGTTTGCAAACTAGTCTTAAGAAAACCATCCAAAAAATACAAACAAAAACGTCTCTTCATTTTCTTCTGCTTTGTTTTTATATGACTGGAACACTTTAGGGATTTTTGTCATGGAGGGAAGAGGTTAATTTATTGTTTTGCAGCAGTATTCTTTTCATGATTTTCTTGACTGTTGGCACTGACAGCCTCTGGGAATAGATGATATAGAAATAAATTAGATAAATAAAATAAAATAGCTTAAAGTATAAATGAAGGTTGAAATTAAACACTCAGTTCTGTCACTTGTAGAGTGAGATAAAAGAAAATGAGACTTAGCACATACAAATCCCAGCGTACTACAAGAATTCTCGTCTAAACATATTTTGTCTATTTCTATAGAAAATGTTTCTTGGAGCCAAAGGTCCTCTGGTTCAGTTTTTGGACATTTCCCTCTTCCAGTCTGAATCTAAGGCAGATAGGAAGCCCCATCTTCATTCTCTTCTCTCTATAGACTTTTACTTCCTAATTTCCAAAGGATCAAACAAGCAGAGAGAGGGTCTGGGATAATCCATCAGCTCTCACTTATGGGGATCTAAATTGTGAGACTCTGATTACATTATCATCTCTATTTTAAAAAAAATAAAAATAGAAGCAATAAGTTATCTTTTATATTTCTTCTCAGATGGAATATAATAGAATTTGCAGGGAACAGAACCCTTGCAAATGAGAAACACCTTAACCTTTCAGACAGATAGATTGATCTATATAATTGGCTTTGGGCCACTACAACGCACTGGTCATACTGATGATATAAGTTGTTGTTGTGGTGGTTGGCTATATACATTGAATAAATACATGATTTTCTAACCACCAGGTAGTTAACAATTTCTCGGAATGAAAAACTAAGCAAGCATACAGTACAGCAAATAATACTTCCTAATGGTTTCTCCACCCTCAAGATTGTATCACTTGTAGTGACCAAAGATGGTCCAATTGCAACAATAAATTGGAAACCATACCTATCAGTCTTGCATCCAAGTTTTCCCATCTTTTCCCTTACTAGTATAAGTTTTTATATGACAACTTCTCCCTCTTCCCCTTTGGGTGAAACTGCCATTCATAGCATGCTAAAGCTCCAGAGCAGGGGTGTCAAACTCGATTTCACTGAGGGCCGCCTCAGGGTTGTGTTTGACCTCAGGGGGCTGGGGTGGGCGTGGCCAGGGTGCCAGAGGCATCTGTGGTGGCCCGAGCACTCTGCCAGCAAAAACAGGCTTCTTAGCTTCTTTTTCAGCAGCCACAGCCTCCCGCAACTGTCTGCCAGCAAAAATGGAGCTTGGGACGGTTGTGTGCAGCCCTCCTGAGCTCCGTTTTCACTGGCAGAGGGCTGTAAGAGGCTGTGTCAGCTGAAAACAGAACTTGGGAGCCCATTTTTGCTGGCAGAAGCACCACAAGCCAGTCCTTTGCTGTTTCTAGGGTGGCCCCGCAGGCCAGATCTAAGTACTTTGTGGGTCGGATCTGCCCTCGGGCCTTGAGCTTGACACTCCTGCTCCAGAGAAACAGAATACTTTCTAAATGTTAAGAGAAGGTTTAAATCAGATCTAGAGGGTTAGATGAAGCCACATTATTTCAAATTAATTCAGGTCATCTCCACAATATATCTTTTCCCCAAAGAGAGGAGGTAAGACAAATTTTCTGCAACCGAACATATTTATTTATTAGTTTTGATTTTAGTTGTCCTGTTTTTCATTTCAAAGTATTTTTCAGTATATGTCTTTTCTGTCTTGACAACAATAGACCAGTTTAACCAAGAACAATTTGACTGAAATAAGCCAAACTTCTTTGTATTATTTATTATACAGTAGCATTCAAAGTTACAATAAGTAATTTGAACAGAATTATAACTCCTATAAATCAACACAGATATTAGCTTCTAACTAGTAAAAGATGCATGACTACTTTGATGTATGTTCATAGGCAATAAATCTCTAATTCTAAATCTCCTTAGGTTCTACAAAACCTAAAGTACTAACATTTTTCAGAAACTTTCAAGTAAACTGAAAGAAAACATGGTATTAACTACTTAGCAAAAGGGGGTAAAATTAACAAGGAAATGTGTTGCTATCATTTACATAGTTCTCATCTATGGACAGGCGAGATGGGAAGTATTTTATAACCCTTCAACGTATCATGATTCCAAGTAAACAGCTACTCCCTATTTTTTAAGTAGTTTGCACTTTCATTTGATGTAGAAGGAACCTAGTTTGAATGGAAATATAACATATTCGATAGGATATAGGGAATGGTCTTGTGGGATAGGAGGAAAAACTACTACCAAGTCAATAGTCAGATAAACATGATTGAGTTTGGAATTTACTCAGGAATGTAACCTAATTAAATGTTTCAGTCAAAGAAACTGACAAAGATAAAAGGGGGTGGGATGAGAGGAAGCTCATTCAGTCTTGGAAGATGCTGTTACTGCAGCTTCCCAATAATATAATACTGACTTAAATGCCATTAGATTTCTTGTCTGACCTACACTGAAGGGCTAATAAATATACTAATGAGTTTTCTTAGGCACTACCTTCCTCATTATAGTTCCTTTACACAACAAACTGCTGTTTAGTGGACATAATGCAGGATACTGGGGAGGTGGAGGGGGAAGAGTTATTTAACATGGATGCTTTTAATTTATCAGCCTTACAGGACAGACCACACCAAGAAATAAAAGTCCATAGAAGCTTAAAAACTCATTTTATTTAGATTGGTTATAGTGATATAATGCAAGTCTGATTCCCCTCCTTCCTCTTTTTATATTCATGTGAATTAGGGGTGCCTCTCTAAGATGTTTTGGTAATCAATACAAGCAATGCTTTCCTCTTTGTTACTTGGATAACAAATCTTTCCTCCCTCCATCAAGGTCATCCTTGTTGCTCTCTTTATGGTCCAAATCTTGTATGCCATTCAAGAATTATTTCATGGACCACAGAATCCATAATTTAAGAAATTAAATAAATTAAGAAGGTGGTGAAAGGATTCATATCCACACAGTGTTTTCTATTAATCATTAAAATTCTGTTGATGGACAAGGTAGAATAATATCTAAGCTTAACCATATATGGCAAGTCAAAATCAAATTTTGCAAGGCTTGCCAAGTGACTCATAATCTGGAGGTCACTCATCTGTTTTCAGGACACAGAACACTAAAAAAAATTGATAAACTTTTAGCTTGTCTCATGACAGGAGAACAATACAGGACCTGAGTTAGCAAATAATTTGATTCTTTGTGTATCAACAATTGGCTTCTCCTAATAGAAATATGCTGCAGAATTTCAACAGTTGGTGGCTGCATGAAATTTGCTTCTGTTCATAGACCCATTATATGCAGGTCTTTGGTTTTGGGTGTACAAATCTGAAATTTTGTGACCATGACACTATGACAAAATATCTTTCATGGTGGAGATGGTTGGACAAATTTTAAAAAGTCATTTACCAGAAATTAAGCTCATTATGTTTATTCCATTCTAATTAATTGTATCACCTCAACTTTCCTAAACTTTTATTTTTATTTTTTAAATAAAAGATATTAGGGAAGGTTTATTCCCCCCACCCCACCACCCCAGGATGCTACAATAAGAATTCAGGCAGAAACCCTTCAATCAAGCATCTTTCCAATGTCTTCAGACAAGGATAAGAAGGAAATTAAAAATATTTTATATTTCCTGCCCTGAGCCTTCTTACAATTATGGTCCTGCTTCTGCTTCTTCTCCATGCCAACAGAAGCTTTTTTTTAAAAAAAGGAGAGGACATCTGGATGAAAGATAACTCAGAGAAGATCACTGCATAGCGTTTAGGGCACTTTTCACAAATGAATTACTCATGTGCTATTTGTAAATTATTGTAGCAGCTTGATGGTATCTGTCTCACCAACAGCAATAGTTAAACAAATAGAGACAGTTATACTGCTATCATAAGACATTAGTAATAGTAACATAAAAAGGTCTTCATATTATGCTGTTGGAAGTTATAATCCACCCCCTCCTAGAAAAATGAAATATTTTAGGATATAGTAAAAGGGCAGAACATTTCTCCTAAAAGAAACAAGGTAGAAACTCAGCTCCCCAACTTTGTCAATGGGCCATTAGGGCTTGTCTATTCTACATAACAAAAGGTAGGTTTAGCCCTCTACCCATTTCACCGCATGGCACCTGGGAAGATTACATCAGCCAGCTCTCAAACAAGCCTGGGACACAGACAAAGCCTACAAAAGTTAGCTAAGACCCCCGTCCTCTGGGAGTCTGACAGCCAATGGGATACATGTCTTATGCAGGAACAGGAAACACTAAGGTGGGGCCCAACAGAGGGTATGTAACTCAGGCACTCTCAGCATCTTGGCCCTTTTTCTTCTTCACCCAACATCTTGAAGCATGGGATCTCTCTTTTCACCCAGGAGCTCCAAGCCATGTGGTCCTGTCCGCCATTAAACCTTCTTTCCAAGAACTTCCATGATTCCAGTGTCTTTTTCCCCACTTGGAACTGAACCCAGAAGGATATTTCTTCCAACAATGCATTGGATTTTGAAAATTGCTCACAGAATATTTAAACCACCCTCCTCTTTCTCTTCTTTCTCCACCACTTCTAACTACTTCCTCCTCCTCCATTTCCTTCTTTACCTCTTTTGTATGTGTTTATGTTATATATCTAAGTTTATCCAACTCCTTGGGATTGACATTTCAGCATCACAGGATGTTTGATCTTCACACAGCAGTTTTACCCACATACCACATTATAATATAGTAATGTAGACTAAATAAAAGTATACACTTGTGAAAGCTGGAATCACATAATGATTATAAGTTGAAATCCTTTTTCTAATGATATTTTTATTATAAATTCACTAGATATTTTATTATTATGTGTTTAGCAAATAATGTATGTGGGTGAGAATACAGGATAGCCACAATGTAAAATAAAATAAAATAAAAGTTTCAAATATACAATAGTAATATGTCTTCCAATGTCATAAATTAATATTTATTTAATATAACACAAGATGCATAAGATGGATCTCCCATCTTACAAATGGATGGATAAGTCTAGCCATTCACCAAAATCGTATCATTTGGACACAACACAAGAATAAGAAAATATTTCTAGAACCTTTAAGATTTAAGCCCAGAATTGTTACCCCGCAACCTACATAAAAATATTAATTTAGTCAATTATCCATCTCCTGAAAATATTTTCTTAAGTTTTTCATGCTTAACTTCTCTGATTTTTTTAAATCACCCATTTGGATTGATCTTTTTGCACAATTTACATATATTCCCATATTCTAAAGTCCATCTCTTAAGTTTAGGGTTGAAGCCACCACTGAATATACTGAAAGAAATTTATAAATGTCCATATTTCAAATAATTTAGAGTAGTCAGCACTGTATCTAATATATTCATTTCTGTTTGCTTTCATTCCAAATCCATTTTGCTTAACCATTAAATATGATGTATTAAAGGAACACTTTGAGGAAAACTTAAGCACAGTTCTGTAATAAAAAATTAAAAGTACACTGTGCAGTTGCCCATTAATAACCCCCCAGTGATACCAAATTATACAATTTGCATAACCACCTCCTGTAATAGGGTTTAAAATCAGCATCATATCCTAAGGAGGTGAAGAGAATATCATAGTATCAGATGATCTCGAAGAGCTCTATTTAATACAGAAATTATCAACTTCTTGGGAGATTTTAAATTTTTATCTGCATAATTTTTTGTTTATTAAAAAATAAAGGAAGGGTTTTTTTTTAAATCTTTTTAAAAAGACTGCTTTACTCTAGCACAGGGATCTGTAATGATGGCCCTTTTATGACTTGTGGACTTCAACGCCCAGAATCCTGAGCCACCCATGCTGGATCAGGAACTCTGGGATTTGAAGTCCACAAGTCATAAAGGGCCATGATTTCCCACCTCTGCTCTAGCAGAATAAAAAGTGTCTCCATATAGTCCTGCAAGGACATGCCAAACAAAGCTGATAAATTAAGAAAGATAAAGTCTATTTAGACTTCTCAACTACCAAGAAGAAAAATGATGAAATAAATCTTTAAGGAAAGAAGCTTTGTTTAAAAGGACCTTAAAGCTGTATTCAAAATTTAAAGGTATGAACTATATAGATGGATAGATGAATTACATCAAGAAATTTGGAAGGAAATATTTGTCTGAGACATGAAGAAAACTTGCCCTAATTGTCTACTCTATAAAACTGCTACTGCAATTTGTAGAGCTTTTCTACTGATGTGATCAGCAAGCTAAAGCAATAAATTGACACGGGCCTAGAGATGTAGACCTTGCTATTAAACCAGATTGGTCTTGGATTCCAGTGGAATATTCCCTTGTGTTTTAATTAAAAGCCCTGTTTTTCAGGACCAAATCACCATCCATGGTCTGAGTGAGACGGTGATACTTCACCGCATATTTCCCAGTCTGAAGTACAGCTGGTCTTTTGGTTTCCATCTAGCAAGAGCGTTTGGTATCGTGTAGATGCACTTTTATATATACAGCTACAGCTATTGCAAAGGAGTGTTCCAAAAATCTGCTTAAAAATAAAAGCAAAACACAAACCCTTTCCCACTCAAATTACTATTTGTTTTTGAAAGAACTCTATTCAGTGGGATACTGCTTAATTTCAAGAACAGTGATTGCCTCTGAATAGAGTTATATAAAACAGTTTCCATAAGCATCAAACACAATAGTGCTATAAAGGTATGAATGGTCTCCTGCAAGTAGAATGGAAATGTTGAAAATTATTCTATATTTACTTGGAGTAAATCTTGCTTAAAATATATAGCCTTTCCACATCTGCAGCATATAATTAGCTGAACCTGGCTCTCCAAAATAGACAAGAATTGTGACTTCTATAAATAGACCTTTATTATTTTCCAGAAATATAAATGTGAATAATGATGGTCATTTTCCTAACATTTATAATTTCCTAAGAATTCTACATAAGCAAAGTGAGTATCCTATGGCATTGAGAGTTACTGTTTTTTTTCTCTCTTAATTAATGGAACAGTCAAATTTGATGTGGAAAATAAGAACACAAACTAAAGATTTGAAGCTGAACTAATACACATACAGCATGCAATGGATACTTGCATCATTCTGTTGACTGGAATGGCTGCTTTACATTTAGCTGTCAACTTACATCAAATGTTATAAACACACATTGCCAGAATAAGGCAAAACAAATGCCATCTAGCATTTAGTGCACGCACACCAGTGGTGGGATTCCATTTTTTTTACTACCGGTTCTGTGGGTGTGGCTTGATGGGCGTGGCAGGGGAAGGATACTGTAAAATCTCCAGTCAGAGGTGGTATTTGCTGGTTCCCCGAACTACTCAAAATTTCCGTACTGATTCTCCAGAACTGGTTAGAACCTGCTGAATACCACCTCTGATGCACACACACACACACACACACACACACGTTTCCCCATGGTTTTTGCTTATCAGAAAGTTGCAAAAGATGATCACGTAACTCCAGGACACTACAACTGTCATAAATATGAACCAGCAGTCAAGCATATGAATGTAAATTATGTGACCATGGGGATGCTGCAATGGTTATAAGTGTGATAAATGGTCACAAATCACTTTTTATACTGCTGTTGTAACTTCAAATGGTCACTAATTGAACTGTTGTAAGTCAAGGATTACCTGTACTGGGAGACTAGGAAAATGAAGGAAGATAACACGACACCAATCTGTTTATCATAGAAAATTACAATTTTATTCATGGGATTTTAAGAAAATGAAATCAACAAATTTTGGTGCTTTCATTATCAAGTGAAAGGTGCTGTAAGTAAAATGTATAGAGTGGTATGAAGGAGAAAAAAATGAGATGAACCTTCAATAGGCAACTAAGGTAGCACAAACCTCACAGTATTCAATATATATTCTGCAACATTTTATGATGGTTTTCCACAATTTCATGTCCAAAGTCAGCAAGTCACATTTCCAGGAGACTGAGAACCACACCTGATGTTAAGGTCTACCTGGCTCTGCCCACTTCCAAAACATATTCCTTTATCAACCAACACTCTGACTCACGGCTATACAACCAATTATTTTCATTTATTGACTGCAACTATTTATAGCATGATCTCCAGTGGAGAGCTACTGTCAAAAACAGTCCGAATTTTAAATTATTGAGTCAGAACTCTGAATCAAAAACAAGGTATTGGCACATAGAAGAAAAGGACAACAGCAATAAAATGGTGAAAATGTCACTTTGACTATACCACGCCATTTATAAATAAGACTTTGAATTATCAGAACAGTAACAATTGTTCCTGTCCAGTTTTGCAGGAAATATATCCATTACTGTTTGGTTTGTGATAGAATATTCATCTCCTTATTTTCCTTCTTCCCTACGAAAGCCAAACCACATTGAGGATAAATGTTCACTCTTTTAAAAGTCAAACAAATAATGAAAATGGGAGTTTAAAAACTTAGTTCCCAAGAAAGAAAAAGAGAAAATGGAGATAGTCTAATTAAAGATGACATAACTACAATAAAACCTTTTTTTATCTTCAAGGCTAAGTATACAGGGTGGACAAATTAAATGCCTGGAAACAAAGAAATTAAAGGGTAAATTGAACAATTTCAACTTTCAAGTATTACCTTCAGTGGTGGAATTCAAAATTTTTTACTACTGGTTCTGTGGACGTGGCTTATTTGGTGGGTGTGGCTTGGTAGTCATGTGACTGGGTGAGTGTGGCTTAGTGGTCATATGACTGGGTGGATGTGCTTGGTGGTCATGTGACTGGGTGGGCATGGCCAACTCAATGTCACTCACATCAAGGGGTTCCTCGCCTGGCCCCTCCCCTCCCAGCCATTCCTTGTCACCCAGCCTCAATTTATCTATAGTTCTGTAAAAATGTTGTTCACCATTTTTTGACTTTATTATCTACATACTATAGGTGTACTTTCATGGACCACTGAAAGGAGGAAATGGCTCACATGCTTTGTCCAAGAGTGTGATAGGCAGCAGGCTTTTAAGGGGCTGCCAGAAAGAAAGTGTGTGGGGGGGGAATGTATTTTCCAAAGCACCAGGAGGCAAACAAGAAGCAATGGATGGAAACTGAACAAAGAGAGAAGCAACCTAAAACTAAGGAGAAACTTTCTGACAGTGAGAACAATTAACCAGTGGACCTGCTTGTCCCCAGAAGTTCTGGGTGATCAATCACTGGAAATTTTTAAAAGACTGGACAGCAATTTCTCTGAAATGGTATAGGGTTCCCCCCAAAGTCCCTTCTAAGTGTTATTCTGACACCTTTCCCAGAGTTTGGCATCCTCAGTTTTCCTGCCTGAGCAGGGCTTGGACTAGAAGACCTCCAAACTCCCTTTCAACTCTGTTAAACACACGTGTATCTATGCTCTGGACTATAGACATTGAATACATGTAAACACTGAAAAATATGTGGTAGCCCTGGGCAAAAGAAAGGCAGTAGAATCACTCTAGGTGTACGGACAGTGTAAAATATTAACACATGATAAATAATGGAACAATTAAAAATAATAGCAGAGTTTTCTCTGTCCCTCTCTCCCTTCCTATTTCTTTTTCTTTCTTTCTCTTTCTTTGTCTCTTTCTGTCTTTCTCTCCCTTCCTTTCTTTTTCTCTCTTTCTCTCTCTCACACACACTCTCTCTCCCTATTTCTTTTTCTTTCTTTCTTTCTTTCTCTTTCTTTCTTTCTTTCTCTCTCTCTCTCTCTCTCTCTCTCTCACACACACACACACACACGCACACACCTGTCAGCATTCTTTCCCTCTCACTCCAGGCACTTTACTCACAAGAGGATGTGAATCCAGCATTAGAGAAGTTCTGCAGGTAAAGGGACTTGCATTTGAAGCTCCTGCAAACTTCCCCATGGCTGGATTTCCCCCGCTCCCCCAGCATTTTTTTCCTCTCACTCCAGGCACTTTACTCACAAGGGGAAGCGATACTTCTACTGTCCATGAAGAATCCAGCCTTGGAACAGTTTTGCAGGTTAAGGGACCGCTGCTCCGCCCAGAGTCATGTGTTTTCAAGTTGCTGCTTGAAAATGCATGGCTAGGGCAGGAGAGCAGTCCTCCTTTAAACTGGGGCAGTGAGCATCGGGTGGGCGGAACAAGCAAGTGAGCAGAAACTGGGTGACCAGGTTGGGGGCATGGCCAGCTAGATGTTGCTACCGGTTTGGCGACCCACGCCAAATTCTTGCTACCAATTCGCCCGAGTAGGTGCGAACCAGCTGAATAGCACCTCTGATTACCTTGCAAAACAATTGGTTGAGAAAGTTAGCAAATGAACTATATTAGGAGCAACACTAATGTTTTCTTTCGGTATAGTGAGATTTCGGGGAGGGGGTTTAAATATACTTTATGATTTGGGCAAATCAGCTAGAATTCAATAACAAAAATAATTAAGAGGCAAGTTTTAAAAAGAGGATGCTATCTTAGCTTTTAATGTAGCAGCCATGTCATAGTTCAAACTGATACCCTCTCAGTGTACCAGATTGGAAATGACCTCAATCTGGAAAGCAGATCTAGAATATAAGATGAGCCTTATAATAGATTTTACCCTTCGAAAGAAAGCAGTTCAGCATAGAGATTGTTTTGATTTGTTCTCCTTCTCCAGCCCAGTCCCCAGTACATCATATCTATAGATGGCATATATAGTTGGAGGATATTCATACCAATGGCTCAGTGGCTAAGATGCTGAGCTGGTCGATCAGAAAAGTCAGCAGTTTGAATCCCTAGCACCGCATAATGGAGTGAGCTCCCATTACTTATCCCAGCTTCTGCCAACCTACCAGTTTGAAAGCATGTAAACATGCAAGTAGAAAAATAGGGACCACTTTGGTGGAAGGTAACAGCGTTCCATGCACCTTCGGCATTTAGTCATGCCAGCCACATAACCACAGAGATGTCTTCAGACAGCACTGGCTCTTCGGTGTTGTAATGGAGATGAGCACCGCCCCCTAGAGCCAGAAACGACTAGCATGTATGTGTGAGGGGAACCTTTACCTTTACCATACCAATATGAAGCATTGGCAAAAATGACACATGTCCTAACTAACAGAATTATGGATTAGCGACCTGCCTTTACCTACAAGATTTGGAACAAATTTAGAATATATGTGCACATGAATATAATGTCTTAACATCCCTTTGTACTTCTAACAGAAAATGGAGTGTATTCATTATTTTATTTTATATATTTTACTTTTTGTTTGATATATGTGATTCAGGGGGATTCACAGCAATTAAAAACAAGAGCAAGGAAAAAAGTAAATAAAAAAGGAAACATACAACTATACGAAGCAATGTTAAAAACTCCAACACAAAACACAATCACAATCATCAGGTAAATAGAATCAATACGTCCAATTCAGTATAACCATTGAAGAGGCTCATCACTCCCACCAATCCCTCAAATGGAGTGGCAAGCCATTGTTTCAGGCCCTTCCTAAAGACCAGAAGGATTAGTGCCAATCTAAGTTCCAGATAATTTTGTCTAAAAGACAAGGCCATGGCAGACAAGGCTCTTTCTTGGGTGCTATCAATGACATTCCCTAGTATTTGGGACCCATAACATGTCTCTCCTGCCAGATCTAATTGGACAGGTAGATATAACTGGAGAGAGGTCATCCCTCAAATAGCCCAGCCCCATGCCATTATCAGGAATTCTAAACTAGAAGTTTAATGTGAGAGGTAAATTGTAGGATTTCAAATTGGAAGCAACTGATGGGAACTGAATTATGTCTTTTGCTTTTAAAGTGGAAAACAATTTATATGATTTAGTCATGAATTCAAATTAGGGCAGAAAAGGACACAAATGAAGTACATTAAAAATAATGACCAATCCCTGCATATGTCAAAGGAATATGAAGACTCTGAATGGCTTAAGCAGCTTAAGCAGCCTATATATATATATATAGGCTGCTTATATATATGTTCACAGTTCTGTTGTCCCACATTCTGTTGAGCAAAATATACGGAGTGTAACTCCCAAGTTTATATTTCTAGAATAGGGGCAAGAATCCAACTTTAAGCAAGCCTACCAAGGTAAGAATAGTTAGAGTGGAATATATTAATCAGTTAATATACCATGGACTGGAACTTAAATGTTTAAGAAAATTTGATAGCACAGATCGCTTTGCTCCACCAGTTCATTTAGATGCTGTAGTAAGTTAGAGATACAAAGTGAAAAAAGATCAAATCTCAGTTAATAAGAGACTTCTATTTAGTTGTCTTTGGAAATATTCTTACCAACTCCCTCTAGCAAAAAAGAATTATTATATTTCCAGTGAAATGTTATTATCAGGTGCATTTTTTAACAAAGTCTTTTCAGGCCCCGGAGACAGATATTCTATCAAATATAAAATCTCAGAAATAGGGGCGAAGAGATTGCTAGGAACATCAGTTCTCTTTGTGAAGGGGAGAAATACTCACATCAAACATTTTCAGCTTCTATGCTGACAATTCTCATAATGACAGATATTCATTTTCATATTTCCACACTGCCATTATGTTCTCATGGCAAAATTACTCTCAAGGAAAAGCAAAGTTATATACCTAATTTTGTGTATTTTAGATATATAAAGCTAGAATGCATTTCCTACTTATATAGAAGGAATTGCAATAGAAAATAGAGAGCAAGCACGTAAACAAGTTGTGCATGATCACTGCCCTGCACCAAACATATCAAACCAAGATAGTTTAACTCCTCCAACTGAAAGAAGAAGAAAACCTGTGAAATGTCCTTCAGCAAAGCAGGAGAAGTGGGCCTTTCCTAATGGACCAATTCAACGGCTATCTACTAGTTCAGAGGTGGGGAACTGTGGCCCACTTACAACTTCTGGACTTCCATAATGGCTCATGAATTAGTGCAGGGGTGGGGAACTATGGCTCCCTTATGACTTCTGGACTTCAACTGCCAGCATTCCTGAGCCAGCTAGGATGGTTCAAGAATTCTGGGAGTTGACGTCCACAAGTAATAAAAGGGCCATAGTTCCCCACCAGAAATGAAAAACAGATTTTCAGAGCAGGCCTGGAATGATTATTTATCACCAGCACATACCCCTATTCTTCAAACAAGTTACCATGCCAGATAGATATTTTTTTTCCATACAGAAGAAAACTAGTGCATTTTCTAAGTCTGATCTTAGGGAAAAATGTGTTAAAAATAAATTTGTCATTTTCAACTCAGAGATTAATATTTGATCTTCACCTACAAAAATTACTCAGCAGACTGTCATTCTATCCTGATTACATTCCAGTGAAACTTGACATCTGATTCCACTGGCTGGCATGGCATGAAAAATGGCATGAATTATTATTAATATTTTGCCCCAATGCTCACCACCATATTGATAGTGATGCGCCCTGCTTCCTGTTGAAAAAAGTGAATCTTCCCAGTAATACCTTAATAGTAGGATAAAAATCAATAGATTTCCTATTGTTTTTGCAGGAGCAAAATTACATGTACTACTATAAATTCAGTACATTTCTAGAGCAGCAGCATCTGCAAGAAACTACAGTGATATTTACACTAAACTAGTCATGTCAATACTATGATTACCTACTTTTGTAATTCACATATTTGCCCCGTTCTATGATTTTTTTTCTTAATCCAAGCTGCTTGATGAATGCAAAAATAAAATTGAAAAGGATAATTGGATAAAACTGGGGTGTAGAGAATCAGTTTGGTCTTGTGGTTAAGGTAAAGGACAGGCAATGCCAAAAATAATACACTGATTACATTAGATACCCGGATAATATTCAACACAAAGTAGTTATAGCAAGTTGCCATTAAAATGCAGTCTAGGAGTTGAAAATATTTTACAGGTTGAGAGGGGCAGTCATATAAATTTAAATAAATGAATAAATGATCTAACAATGTGTAATTGCAAAACTTGTCCTAAGATTTTCATTGCACTCTGTGCAAGCTACTAGTTGTGAAATTTGCATCAATATAGTTGCTAGAAAACATTTAATTTGACATACACAAATAAACACATACAGTATATATAGGTAAATCCTACTTAGTTTTATAGATCTTGATTCCTTGATTCAAAACAGTGGAATGACAGTGTTAAATAAGCTTAAAACTTAGTCACATTTTGCTTTCATTTATGTGTTGCTCTAAATTCTCAAAGAAAATTGTTATTGATTACAGATGGAATAAAAAAAGAATGCAAGAATACTGATGATCTATTAATCACTGAATCAAGTTAGTAAACAAATTAAATATGGGCTGGAAGCTAGTATTTTATTTTTAATTTTTTGTAATTTTGATTTAAAATGTCATTTCAATGAGGCAAAAATCAAGAACAATTTTCCTTCTATTCTGCTTTTAAAGGAATTTAATTTATATTTCAAAACACAGATGAACTTTTGCAGTTGCATATGAAATTAATAGATGTGTCTCAAACTTTTACAAATGGCTTTTTTCACAAAAATGCATGAACATATATGGTTTTAGATGGAAGTAAAAGGAAACTTTCTCTGTTATAAGAAAATTCCATAATTCTATTCCAAGATTAAATTACTTTGAAGACATGGATCATATAAACCAATGCCCCAACCTAAAACATTTTTCTCCTATAACACCTTACTTGCTGTATACCTTGCAGGCTGCCTCTGAAAATATTCTAAAATAGCCCTATGCAACTCTAAAAAGATGAAGGGATAAATTAAAAAGCAATCCCCCCAAAAACTCTGGAGTGACAATCAGCTGTTCCACAACTAGCGGAGCAGCAGGTGTGCTGGTGATGCAGTGCCAAGGTTGGAGGTATTCAGCCGCATGTCATTAGGGCATTGGTACTACCTACCTGTAAATGTACTCCCTTTTTTAAAAAAATGGTGGTGTACACAAGACTGGTTGGCAGTCTGCCTTCGTTCTTCAACCTCTTTTGCCTAAATTGTTTCATCTATTCCTATATGTTTCAGAAAGATTACTTTTTAGGTGTGGAAAAATGAGCTACTGCAATCACTGCAGAAACGTACCTAGCCTATTAGAAACCTAATCCTTTGAACTATAATTGAAATGTCATCTGAGGGAAATAATGTATGACAAACTCTTCAGTTTCAAATGGTGTCGGGAAACACTGATATTTACCTTGGGAACTGCAGTGGATAGGAGGGTGTGATGCTGAAGGTACAAGTAAGCAAGAGAAGGTATACCCAAAATTCAGCTGTAAGGATAATAACTGGGCATAAGATAAACCTCGTGCAATTATTCATCTGAGAAAACTCCTTTAATGTTAATATTTTCATCTAGACCAGGGGGTGTCAAACACAAGGCCCGTGGGCTGGATTCGGCCTGTGGGTTGCTTAGATATGGCCTGCGAGGTTACCTGGAAACAGCAAAGAACCAGCCTGCAATACCTTAGCCAGCAAAAATGGAGCTTGGGAGGGCCACAAGATCTTCCCATCCCCACCTGGGCCACCACAGATGCCCCTGACATGAGTGATGTTGATCTGGCCATGCCCACCCTGGCCACATCCACCTGGCCATGCACCCCCAGCCCCCAACACTGGGCAGCTTACAATTCAGTATGTATGTATGTATGTATGTATGTATGTATGTATGTATGTATGTATATTATATATGCATGTAACATACATATTACAGTTAAAATGTAGAACAGGACTGTCAAACTTGTAGCATCACAGCGGCATCATGTGACATATTGTGACTTTTTTCTCCTTCACTAAACTGGGTGGGGGTAGGGCCAGCATGTGATGCATCCAGCCCATGGCCGCGAGTTTGACACACCTGATGTAGAGCATTTCAAAACAATAAAAACAGTAAACTAATAAAACCACTAATAAACCACTAAATAAACCATTAAAAACATCCAAACTAAAGATATATATAGGAGCAAGATACTTGGCCAGTTAGCAATATGGCCAGGAAATGAAGCCCTTGACACATTGAGCATCCCAGGTTCAGGACAATAGCTAGGTTTTGGGGGCCTTATGAAAGGCTAATGGGGTTGGGGGCCATTCTGATCTTGGAAAGTGACATGCTTCTTTTCCACTCTGGAGAAACGAACCCAATCTCCATTCAAAGATACCAATCATAGTTGAACAAGATGGTTATTCCTTTTTCTTCCAGAGGTCTAAACCCAATGAAGACCACTGTATTGCAGTCATCTCATGAGGAACCACTGATTGGAGTCCTTATGGGCAATTTGAAGTCCTCTCTTTGTCTGGAAAGGAATTATGAAAAACTGGTCTACTACTTTCTTTTTACAAGCCACTGATGGAACAATGAAGAGATGAACCTGGTTATTGGTGTGTGTATTGGTATGTTTAACAAGATGAAATTTATTAGAGTTCTGCCATTTTTCAATTTTTGGCCAAGACAGAGGAGCTGTGATGTTTTGTTACTTCTTTGGTCCAAGTGGAGTTAAAGAAACAATACACTAATTGGGAGAATAATAAATATGATCCAGATAAAACACCGTCAAAGGCACTGAAATCCAGAAAGGGTTGTAAAGCCTAGTTTCCATGTTTCTTGTTTTGGTAATAGGCACACCTGACATCAGGTTGCATCCCTCTAATGATATGAGACATAAGAGGTAAGATAATATGGTACCCACATGTATCATGGACATTATTTTCTTGGTGCCTGTCAGACTCCCTGGCCCCTCAGATTTTTAATAATTTAAAGTTAAATGGGAGCATTCAGCAGAGAGAGGAATAAAACTTGCTCCTGTCTGAGGTAATCCCAGACATTCCTTGATCCGTCCAATACCTATATTTGCATCTGAAAAACAAAAATGGTTTTAATGCTTCAGTGAACAAATGCAAAATGAGTTACTTGCGTTGGTCATATAATACAGGTATCTGAAACTCGCTACAACAGAAACAATGCATTTTCTCTGGCTTGCAGCCTTTACTCAGAGGATTAATAATATACAACTGAAAAAGAATTGAAATCCTCATATGATTTTTTATTTTGCATCATATACAACTCAGTATTTTTCTTTAAATCTGCAGCATAGTTTGAATTATGAGCTTACTATTTCCCAAAAAGTGTGAAATTTTCCTTCATCCCACATTTTAAAGCAATCAGAAAAGTCGAATCCACAGGAATTGTATAAACAATAATATATGAAGCAGATAGGTAGCATTTGGGACACCAGTCTTGTCTTTTCAACAATCCTTGTGCTATAAAAACCTATTTCATTTATAAATAATAGCAGATTTGATTGCTGACCTCCAGTTTCTCGGGGCATAATGCATTTTCTCTAATGAGATATGCATTTTATCCAATTTACCATTTTGACAATGAAATTTGCTATTTTAATCACTATCCCAAATCTAATATTCTGATTAATAAAATAGAGTTTAATTTGGGCAATTAACAATTATTTTTAATTATTTGTTTAACCGTGTGTGTGTGCTAAATACTTTTCTCAAAAATATGTCATTTTTTCCCCCACAATTTTAATTCTAAAATACACATTTCATAACAGTTTATGAGCTGTGATTCATTTGCCCAAGTTATGGACTAGTCACATACTTTTTCTCAAATTGAGCAGGTTAAGGGAAAAAAATAAAAGAAGTTATATCCTTGTCTCAAGTTCCTCCCTGCCCCACATTCCAATGTGTCATTTCTTTAGTCTCTGTTAACAGCACATGACAATTCTTGTAAACAACTTTTATGTTCCTGGCAATGGAGAAAGAAAGAAAAGGCTGGTTCTACTTAGATGTTTTGCCAGGCAAGTCTTCAGACTGCCTGAAATGATAGAAACTTTTGTCACAACTGGCCCAGTTTACTTGCAGTTTAGATAAATGAGAAACACATAAACATTGCTTGTTTGGTGGAGAAAGCTCCTGTTATTTCCAGACATTTTGCATATTTTACCAGTGCAAATGGTACAAAGATTTTTTTTTAATTAAACCGATAATTTAAAATTTTTACAATAATTAAAAGAAGCTGAAAAGTTAAAGTAAAATCCTTTTTACATGCCATCCAAGCACAAACTCTAACTCTTGCTACCAAGGACTTCCTGCCAAGCCACTAAAACCCAGGGAATCTCTAATCTAATCCTAACTGAGGACAGTTCCCATTAAATCCTAGGGCATTTTGATTAACCAAAATAATATACTGAAGTAGTTCACAACCACAGTACCTAAATTATTTATTTATATATCATCCTAAAATGAATGAATGGTTGGTGACATCTATTGGAATTTTTGAAAGTTAACTCATAATATCCTGTTATTTAGAAATCAGATAAGTCATGGTCCCCTTCTGACCTCAGTGAATGTGAAATAGATTGTTTCATTCAAGTTCTTCAGCTTATTTTGAGAAAACATACATACATCTACTAATGCTTCTTAAGATCAATTCTGGACAATACTTCTTACTTTATTTTGTTCCTGTCAATTAGAGGAAAAATATACTTTGATTCCCTCTTTCTCCATATGCTAAAGTAAGCTTTTCCTCAAACTATTGTTTGAAGAAGCCAACAAACTAACAATAAACTGTGTATGATATTTTAAAGATGCATTTTATTAAAATGCAGTCATGTTCTTTATTGTTCATTTACTTTAACAAATCATTTATTGAATTATTGCTTGGCTGATTTTCTGTGATGATATAATTGTTCTCCACATATCATGGACTAGCTCCATTTTTGTTTATATGTATGTATCTTGTGTATCTTTAATCTTTCATTTGGAAATAGAAAGACATGTTGGTAACAGATAATTGGCAATTATACATTAACTGGTGTATGAACATTCACTGAAAAAACACTCAATTGAACAAACAGGGAGAACCTGAAGTTTCAGTACAAGGAGCCAGATGTGACAGTGTTGGTGTCAAGGAAATCTGGTAGGATGGGACTCATAACTGGAACACTGAACAGGAAGCATATGGTTTGTTCAAAATTAAAAATCTCAACAAAAAGGAATGCAAGATTGTACTAGGCTAGAGAATGTCTATATCTGTAAGGAAATTCATGATATCAAATGAAAAAAACTTTCCAAAATAATCCATTAAAAACTAAGGGAAAAAGAAATACTGTAATAATGATCCCACTGTGGGTGTGTCCTTGTGCTGAGATAACCTTGACAAAGGAAAGAAGGACAAGCATGAAAAGAAAGTAAATGAGAAACTGAATGACTATTTAGTGAAGGAAATGGGTGGTTCTTATATATGATGAATATGACAAAATAAAATAAAATAAATATTAGGTCCAGATAAAGAAAGGAAGGAGACTCAAATGACCCCACCTTGATTCTGTTGCGTATCAGCTTTTGAGGCCTTTAAGATTCGGTTGTTATACTCTCCAGCAAAATTGGGCCTTGACGGAATATAGGAAATCATACAAAGTTACCTTCAAAAGATTGATTTAGAGCAGCAGAATAAATCAGGCAGACAATTAAGAAGCATTTTTTCCACTTTTCTGCTCTACTTCATTTAAACTAGAGCTAGCTTCAAATATTACAGAATTTGTGTGCAACATGTAATCCAGAGCTTTGCAAAGTGAAGCTTTACTTTTCTTAAATGGGCTTGCCCAAATGCACAGCATCTAGCTTTACAGACACTGATTTTTACTGTTTGCAAATGCACCAGAAGAATGTAGTGGAATACATATCATGAATAACTAGGGCTACAACTTAAATTCCTCCTAATCTTTTCTGTTTGCACACTCTGACTGCCTCAGGCTAATGAGACAGAAAATAATAAAAACAATAACAACTATTACAACAACAAAAGCAGAGAAAAACTAAAGTAAGGAGTTAAATTGTCCTAGGCTAATGAAAATTCCATCCATTTTACAAGTAGCTTTACTACCATGGCTGCATCTGTATATATTTATTTCTAGGGCCAGATAATAAATTCACATTTTTAATGCATAACATGTAAATAATACTTGATTCCTTGGAAATATAACACTCCCATGTTTTGCTCAAGACCTGTTTTGAGGGAGGGAAAGGAGCTCAAGACTTGTTTAAAGAAACATGAGTAAGAATCTTCTCCTTCATATAAAGACCATCATATAAAAATCCTCATTCTGAAGGCAATTCTGCAGTTAATAAGGTCAGTACAGGAAGTCCTCAACTTACAACAGCTTGGTTAATGACCATTTCAAGTTACAATGGCACTGAAAAAAATGACTTATGACCATTTTTCACACTTATGACCACTGCAGCATCCACAAGGTCATGTGATCAAAATTTGGATGATGGCCACTGACTCATATTTTTGATGGTGGCAGTTTCATGGGATCATGGAATCACCTTTTGTGACCTTTTAACAATCAAAATTAATGGGGAAGCCAGATTCACTTAACAACTCTGTTACTAACTTAACTGTGGCAAGAAAGGTCATAAAGTGGGGCAACACCCACTTAACAACTGTCTCATTTAGCAACAGAAATTTGGGGTTCAATTATGGTGGTAAGTCGAGGACTATTTGTATAGCCTATCTCAGTTGCTATGCTTGCTTGTGATCAATGCTATCACATGTGGAAATCCATATACATTCACTGGTTGTTCCTGCATATAAAAAACCAGACAGCTGTACTTAATTTTTCCCAATATTTTAGAATCCATGAAGCTGCCAACATTACCCACTATTAAGCAAAGTTCTGTCACTCCAAAAGCACACCATGTGAAATACACAGGAATGTTGATACCACCCACAAAGGGGAAGGCATATTTACATCCTGTGAATACATCACTTCAAGAAATAACAAAAAATAGATCAAAACCAAAAGGGTATAACACAGATAAACAGTCTTCAGTTTGAACTTCAATGTCTCAAAGAAAACAAAACCATAATCCTACATTTAGACATGGGGAAAAATAAGAAAAGGGAATAAAAGGTGTAAAGTGTTTCGAAATCTTCTAAAATAAATGGCAACGATTTTCACAAATAACATTTTTTAAGATGTTGAGATATGATCAAAACATGAAGGTATAAGCATCCACAAAGAAGTGTCACAGATGACAGAAATGCTTATTAAAGATCAAGGCAAGAGAAAGCCCAAATAAATGAACCGATTTTTGAGTTCTCTAAGCTTCCGGATAGAACTATTGAAGAGAATTTTGAGAGTGCCATTGAGTATTTGATTTACAGTGGATTCAGAAAGTATTCAGACCCCTTTCACTTTTGTCAATCTTGTTATGCTACAGCCTCATCCTACAGTTGTTGAAATTCATTTTTTTTCTCATTAATCTACAGTCAGTAGGCCATAATGACAAAGTGAAAATAGAATTTTACAAATGTCTGTGAATTCATTAAAAAGAAAAAATGGAAATATCACATTGGTATTCAGACCCATTACAACAACACATGAAATTTAGCTCCAGTACCTCCCATTTCTCTTGATTGTTGCTGACATGTTTCTTCACCTTAATAAAAGTCCACCTGTGGTAAATTAAATTAATTGGACATCAATTGTCAATTTGTCAATAACAAAATTGGCAAAAGTGAAGGGGGTCTGAATACTTTCTGAATGCACTGTAAACAATCTGTAAAATATATAGTCCCCTTCAAGATGAGTTTCACTGCTTGTGACTTCAGGGAACTATGCATATATTTTTCTTGTTAAGTAGTGTTAATGTAGACTGTTGTCTGCATAAGATTCAGACTATATAACTGTGTCTGGAAAAAAAAGACTTTGAAAATTGAGGAAAATAAAGATGTCCATTTTCACACCAAACATTGCACAAAATCTTGGCTCAAACCTATATTTAGCAAATAGCTATCAGCAGACATTTCAGACTTGGTATAGCTAGATACGTTAATTTTATTGCAGACAAGAAAAATGGCATATATATGCAGAATATCTGCCTTCTGTAGTACATAGGAACTAAAGCCCATATACTGTATATGTCAGCTCCAAGGCTTAAATCTTAAGTCTTCTACTCACTCCCTTTCAAGCCAATGAATTTTTGGACACTTTTTTCCAACCTTGAATGTAAAAGATGTATGTTATATTTGTATATAACAGTTCCATCTGGTAATTTTATACAACAGTTTTGTCTCTCCTGGTCTATGAGCTAATAAATGAAATTTTGTCAACAAACTGTAAAATACAAAAAGCACTTGATCCAGAAAGTTGATCTAACACACACACACACACACACACACACACACACACTCACAGTATCTCTCTCTCTCTCTCACACACACACACACACACGCACACATACAAACACACACACACACACACACACACAAATACATACATATATACATATGATGTTCTTGATATATATCAAAGAGAACAGAACATTAATGCTGAAGATAAAATTACTAAATATACTAAAGAACAAGTGTAGCTGGAAAAAAACTACCATGATAACTCCAAAAGGAAACTCAACCTGACCTAACCTTTTACATTTTTAAAAAATATCAAATCAGTATGTGAATGATATTATCTGGTAAACATTGCATGCTGAGACTTTCAAAAAGTACTTCCTAAAATCTTCATCAATTACCGAGTAAATAGTACAGGTAATCCTCGGGTTACAACAGCAATTAGAATCAGGATCGCCGTCACTAAGCAATGTGGGTGGTAAAGCACAACACTTAGGAACAGCAATCCTGGCAGTCCCAATTGCTGTCATAAACCCAAGACATGCTGGTTGTTGTTAAATGGGAAGCAGCAGGACTCCCAGGCAAGGAGGGAGGAGATAAGATAAGGTGACCAATCATCCTCCTTTAGGGAGGACAGTCCTTCTTTCATAAGTTCTGTCCTCTCTCAAAAAGTGTCCTCCTACATGTTCTCCTTTTTGATATTTGAAGACTAATCTGTAAAACTCTGGTTTTAATTGATGCCCAGCCAATCCGTTGTGTGTGATGTGACATATTTGTATTTGACATGACGATTTGTCAAAGCTTGGTACGGTGTGGCAAGACGTGATTATGAGACGCATGCGCTCCGCACAGGAGAATTATTTTGAGAGAGTGCGCCGCACGCTTTGTTTACTTCTTACCGAAACAGACACGGCACACATGCACGCATTAGGCTCACTTCTTTCTCAGTGAATATTCAATCATACACAGGTGAGCACAATAATTCATATTTAATTAATTAATTAATTCATTATCTATTTAATAATTTCCAAATATGTATAATTTTATTTACAAGTTTATTCACTTATGTTATTGTTTGTTTTAATAATTACTTTTATTTATTCATAATGAATGTGCTTGCATCATTCATGTAGCTCTATATTTTATTTTTTTACTTTAAATTTCATTTAGGGATGGAAAAATCAAAAAAGAGGAAATGCCATTTCAATGATAAATAGAATAAGGAATTTCCATTCCTCATATCAAAGAAGGATAACATTGTTTTCTACAATATTTGCAGTGGAGAATTTTGTATTGCAGTTGGGGACAGAGCAGCTATTACGAAATACATGACCACCAAGAAACATAAGCAATCATCAGATGCATCTGCTTCCAGTTGTAAAGTAACAAGTTTTTTTAAAAAACTTCAAATTATTCTGAAGATGAAAAACAGTTAGCTGCAATGGAGGGAACATTTGCATTTCATACCATAATTCACAATCAAAGTTTTCGTAGTATTGATTGTACAACTAAATTATTGAAAAAGTTTCACGATGCTAAATTTTCATGTGCCAGGACAAAATATGAGGCTATTATTACATCAGTATCAAAAATTACTGTGACAAAATACTTACAGACGACTTGGAAACTGCAGTATTTGTAACTGTTTTATCTGATGCATCCAATCATAATGAAACTAAATTGTATCCAATACTAGTAAGATATTTTAATGTTACCAAGGGCATTCAAGTAAAACATTTAAATTTAGAATCCATTGCAGGCGAAACTGCTGAAATTTTGTCAAACCATCTATACAGAGTAATAAATGAAAACAATTTTGGTGGGTGAAGATACAAAGGGGTGAATAATGTGTATGTAAAATTACAAGGTTTACTGCAAAAGAAAATACTAGGAATAGGTTGTAATGCACATAGTTTGTCAGATGCAATGAACATGGCAACATGTGCCATGCCAATTGATGTAATAATAACTACAATTTATTTGCATTTTAGTCATTTAATCGTTTATGTGGCTACTTTAAAACAATTTTGTGAAGAAGCAAATGTTCAATACAAAAAAGTTTTAGGATATTCAAAAGTTAGATGGCTTGCTCTAACACCTGCTATAGAGTGTGTTCTACAATTATTTGAGCCTCTCCGTTCATATTTTTTAAGTTTAGACAAATGTCCTAAAATCCTGGAATTGTTTTTCAATAATGAAATATCTGAGATATTAATGTATTAATTTACATAATCAAGATTCTATTTTTCACAAAACAATTCAAAAGATTGAAGGTGAACACATTTCAGCTACAGAAGTTAAGTCTTATTTTGAATGACTTTATCCTTCAATATAAAACTCAATTTGGAGAAAAATTTCTTCCTTTAGTGATAAAAAAAAAATAAGTCAGACTTAGAGGAATCAAATCCGGGCATAATGGAAAAGTTTATCAAAGAAGTGCAGAATTTTTACCAAACATGTTTTCAAAATATCGAAAAATGGTCTGAAACAAACAACACAGGAAATAAGTTTTCAATGGCATTTTTTGACTTCATTGCAAGTATATTGGACAGATATTGAATCCTGTGTTGAGTTTTTATCCAAAGAAATGCCAGACATTAAAACAGATGACAATTGTCTCTTTGAAGAAATTAGAAGAATGAATGTATTTTTAAATTCAGAAAAATTAATGCAATGGGAAAATAAACACGTTGAAATTGATAAAAGATGGGTGGAAAAAATTATTTATTCTTATTCCATTTATGTTGTGCTGCCCTGGAACTAATGCAGCAGTTGAAAGGGTTTTTTCAATTGCTAATGATTTTTGGAAAAGTGAGAAATCAAGATTGAATGTTGATATTCTAGCTGCAGCACTTGCCGTAAAATTCAATATGGAGGATATTTTTTGTTCAGATATTTCCAATATACTGTTAGAAGATGATACATTGACAAAAAATATTCATTCAAAGTACTCATTTAAATAATAATTAATAGGCATGTAAGCATAATTACAATATAAAATGTTATTGTTACATATGTTTTTATTATGCATTTATCGTATTATAGTGTATTCTGTATTATTGTTGCGATGAATAAAATGTTTCTTTTATTTTCAATATTTTTTTCCTTCAATTTATTGGTGTCTTCCTTCTCATTGTACAAAAGTTGGTCACCTTAGATAAGGGACACCCTGGGAGGTCCGGAACAGACTACACACAATTTGGGGGAGGCAGGAGAAGTGCTTAGGAAGCCAGGCACACACCATACACAAGTGGTTGAAGGCCAGGAGGTAAATGGTGCAGCAGGGTGCAGGCACAGGAAGGCCGAGGGGTGGATGGCACAGTCTGGCACAAGTGCAGGAAGTCAGGAAGTGGTGGGGTGCAAGCACCGGAAGACTGTGAGTGGATAGTGAGTGCAGAAAAGCCAGAGGGACTTACCAGAGCAATATCTCACTTTCCCTGCCAGCTTTTCCATTTATTTTTCTCATAGGAAGCCGCCAAGGAAGTTCAAAAATGATAATAATGCAACCATTGTAAGTGCAAGCTGGTTGCCAGAATTGTGTTCCTATGAATGCAAGGACACTGAGACAGCTGGAACTTCAAGAACAAACACCACTTCTTCAGCACTGTCACAATTTTTAATTGTCGCTGAATGAGTGGTTAGTAAGTGAAGACTTTACTGTAACAGGGTGAAAGCAGAGTTTTACACATAGATTACACATAGCTAACAGTTAAAAAAAGTATTGAGAGACCAGGAATACATGAACAATTAATACCATGAAAATCTATAAACATTGAGGATTCCTAATGATTTATATAGGAATTAGGCCTTTAAAAATTGTTGATAAATTGTTTTGATTATGTTGTGAAACTAAGGTGTATGGTTTTGCTGATGACTCTAAATCATTTGGAAGTCTTTACAACAACATGATAGCAAAATATTGTATCAGAATTTTTCCAAACGGAAAGAATAGATATTAATAATAAATGTAGTGGGTTGCTTTTTTAAATGGAGAAAATATTGAATTTTATTTGGGTTTTCAAGAATGTTTCTTTATCTCCATTTCAATCTTCAATTTGAGATAAAGGAAAAGGAAACAAGATTAACCTTGTACTCAGTATAATTTATGATTTAGTACTTAAATTGAATTTGTGGGATACAAAGCCAAACCTAATTTCAATGCAAGATATGAAATACTATATATACTGCTCAAAAAAATAAAGGGAACACTTAAACAACACAATATAACTCCAAAGCAATCACACTTTTGTGAAATCAAATTGTCCATTTAGGTAGCAACACTGATTGACAATCAATTTCACATGCTATTGTGCAAATGGAATAGACAACAGGTGGAAAGCATAGGCAGTTAGCAAGACCCTCAGACCCCTTATGAGACCATATGCTGGTGTGGTTGGCCCTGGGTTCCTCCTAATGCAAGACAATGCTAGACCTCATGTGACTGGAGTGTGTCAGCAGTTCCTGCAAGATGAAGGCATTGATGCTATGGACTGGCCCGCCAGTTCCCCAGACCTGAATCCAATTGAGCACATCTGGGACATCATGTCTCGCTCCATCCACCAATGCCACATTGCACCACAGACTGTCCAGGAGTTGTGGGATGCTTTAGTCCATGTGTAGCAGGAGATCCTTCAGGAGACCATCTGCCACCTCATCAGGAGCATGCCCAGGCATTGTAGAGGGGTGATACAGGCACGTGGAGGCCACACACACTACTGAGCCTCATTTTGACTTGTTTTAAGGACATTACATCAAAGTTGGATCAGCCTGTAGTGATTTTTTCCACTTTAATTTTGAGTGTAACTCCAAATCCAGACCTCCATGGATTGCTAAACTTGATTTCCATTGATAATTTTTGTGTGATTTTGTTGTCAGCACATTCAACTATGGAATGAACAAAATATTTAATAAGAATATTTCATTCATTCAGATCTAGGATGTCTTATTTTTGTGTTCCCTTTATTTATTTTTTTGAGCAGTGTATAAAATCTGTTCCACAATGATTTTAGGTTTGGTTATCATGGCAAAGCAAATTATGCAGGAAGTATTTATTACTGTCAGTCTTTCAAAAAGCTGACCTGATATGGGCTATTTCTCCCTTCCATCTAAATACAGGTAGTACTCAATTTACGACTACAATTGAGCCCAAAATTTCTGTTGCTAAGTGAGAAATTTGTTCAGTGAGTTTTGCCCCATTTTATAGCTTTTCTTGACATGATTATTAAGTTCATCACTGCAGTTGTTAAATTAGTAACATGGTTGATAAACGAATCTGTCTTCCCCATTGACTTTGTTCATCGTAAGATTATAAGATATGATCACATGACCCAGGGGCACTGCAACTATTATAAATATGAACCAGTTGTCAAGCATCTGAATCTAAATCATGTGACGATGCTGCAATGGTCATAAGTGTCAAAAATGGTCATATGTTACTTTTTTTGGTAATTTTGAACAGTCACTAAATGAACTGTTGTAAATCAACGTTAGGTTTAATCATCTGTTGCCCTATTCATACAGAACTTACAATCAAGGCATGATCTTGAAACTGTACCATACCTGAATTTTAAAGGGTTTTATTATGCAACTATTTCCCACGTGCACTTACAGTATGATGCAAATTAGATTTAGAAGGTGGGAAGAACAAAAAGAAGACATAGAAGAAGAATAGATAAAGTAACCCAATGCAAAGTGATGCACAACATTTATCTGCTAATGGAAACTAAACTTACAAGGAATGACCAGTTAAAGGTCTTTGACTTGTGATTAAAAACTTTGATCTAATAAATGCTTGTAGCAAAAACGAAATTCCATTTTAGGGATCAGTGAGAAAGAAATAAAAGAAAATGCTCAGTGTCATAATTGCTTTATGATGTAGCCACTTATAGAACATAGAGTATAGCTCTACTCTCATTATACACTTTTTAGTTTACTGAACTTAAGAAATTTGGTCAGTTCTTAGGAACTTAACTTTTTGTTCCACAGAGATTAAGTTTCTGGAGGAATTAACTATGACTTTTAGACCTGTAATCCTTTTTTATAGGAAATTGCTAAAATCAATTTTACTTATTCATGCAACTTTTACAAGCTGAAAGACTGAGCTTGAACCAATGGAACTTCCAATCTGTCTGCCCAAGCACTCTGTTAGAAAATATGAATGTAGTGCATTTCAGTTTGCATGTATTAATTAAATACGTTATTTAACTGGCATCATTACACAAGCTAAAAAAACTAAAGAAAATGAATATTTTATATATAAAATATTGTAATAATCTTTTATTAGTATACACATTTTTATACACAATTGTCTCTAACAGACACATTCTAATACAAAATATACTGAAAACTACACAGAAAAATTCAGAGTAACATAAACTCTGTAGAATAGCTATATTCTAAATTAACTAGTTCAGGAAATGCAAATTAATCTGTTTCAAAAAATGAAACAAAATGCAACTGAAATAAATTCTCTGATATCTTTACAATTTGAGACAAACTGAATTTCTCTGCAAAGTTTGCCTTTATTTTCCAAGACGAAAGAAATTTTCTCACTTAAATTTATTCTTGTACATGCCAACAGTTAGAGTGTCAAGCTGCACTATTATGGAAATAATTCTGTATTATACACAGTTATAACAAAATATCCATCAAAAAATTTAACATTGAATTAGATATTAACTCGCTATAAAAAGCAAATTAACTTGCTATGAAAACTTGTTCAATTGCCAGAAATTTTTAATTCTCAATGTGTGATTATATTTCCCTCAAAATATGAACTTAATGGGGCTTTGAATAGTTTCGTTCTAATCACCTATCATTTTCTGCTTTCTTTACGTAAAAACATGGATATTTAGTTTGTGACAACTGAATAGGTTCGTAACAATTCAAAAATGACAAGATGCATGCATTTACTTTTTCAGTGGCAAGCATTTTGGACGTTCATTTAAGAATCCAAAGTTTGTGGCTTTTTCCCCCACAAAGAATTCAGTAGTAGTGAAACGGGAGATCCTATTGCACTAAAGCAGTAAATTAGCCTAGAGTGAAACACAGGAAGAATACTGCTTGTCACCCACAAAATAATGGCCAACATAAGAGATTCAAGAGATGTTAAAGATTATAATGAAATATTATTCTAATGTAAATATTAGAGATTTGGTTGATTGTTACTTCATGCTTTCCTAAGGGAGAATGGGAAGAATGCTAGAGCTGTTTTCTCACTGCTGATTTATAGTCTGTTGTAGAGTCACCTAGCTATCACACTGGCACTGTAAACCTGTCTTCATTACTGATGTATCAGTACAGAGATGGCTGGGTGATATTATAAGGTGCTGTAAATCACTACTGAGGAAATTGGTCAATGAGAATACTAGTCATTACTGAAAATGAACTGGAAAGACAACAACCAAAACACTGAGATTTCATAGAACACGTAGACTTGATTTTGAATGAGAACATATAAATGTTTTATAGCTCAGGCATTGCTCCATAATGATGAAGTCTGAAAGCAGTTTAATAGGAAATACAATATATCACTCTTTTCAGTTTGTTTTAAAAAGAATACAGATAAAATAGTCAGGTTGTTTTATTCAGAACACCGGGCTTCTCTGCACACCTGGCAAATAAATGGATAAAGCTACAATGATTGTAATCCCAGAAATCTAGATCAAATTATTTTATTGTGTGGCACACATGATAAAATGGCACTCCTGTTCAGAAACAAGCTGGACGGACTGTGGAACCTCCTCGGAATCAAGCCCCAATTTTCTACTGTTGTCCCTTCCTACAACATAGCTGAATGGACAGAAAGTACAATATATATCTGGGGTGTGTGTGTTTTGTGTGTGTGTGTTAGGCTTCACATGCCAAGTTTCCCACTTGCCAGTAGTTATTTAACCTCAGTTTTCCACAGTGAATCAGTAGGAAACTCTATATATCCTCTCCTCTATAAAAGTAGAGAAGAATGAAATGGCCCAAAGAAGAAGAGCTGGATTCTGTTCCCAAACAATTCTTAATAACACTTCAATCTTCCTGTCCCATTTTTCCAATCATTTTCATTCTTGCTTTCATTTTGAAGTGAGGATGGAAAATGATTGCAATTGTAAATTTTGTCCAATGTCGAAGAAATCCCAGACAAAAATGAGCAGTAGCCCTGGTCATAAACGGAAGGGAAAAGAAACACATTGCAGACAAATATATATATTGCAAATAGGAAAGCCTTGTGACACCGATGCTTCCTTTATATCTCTTTACTAGCAACCTTGTGTTACAGTTGAAACCAAAGAATGATGCTATTTAATAGTGCCAATAGTTACAATCCTGTAACGTAGGGTTGATTATAAAACACAGAATCCATGTGGTAAAACATGGAATTGTTCACCCCATGCTAATAAATTCCTTCAGGTTACTTGTTTAATGAAGAGTGATCAACAGAAGGCAAGTGGGTCACTCACATAGCCATTTCATTTCCCTGCCTTTTCATTTTCATCCTCAAAACATTTATAACAGTGATGGGATTCAAAAAAATTTCACTACCAGTTCTGTGGGCATGGCTTGATAGGCCGTGGCATGGCATGACTTGATGGGAGTGGCAGGGGAAGGATACTGCAAAATCCCCATTCCCTTCCCACCCACTAACCTGCTTTCCAGCTCTGTTTTCCTGTGCAGGGCAACCAAAGAAGACCCGGCCGATCAGCTGGGACTCGGGAGGCAGAGAATAGATGGGGGTGGGGCCAGTCAGAGGTAGCATTTGCCAGTTCTCTGAACTACTCAAAATTTCCGCTACCGGTTCTCCAGAACTGGCTAGAACCTGCTGAATACCACCACTGATTTATAAGGTTCAGAAGGCCATGAGATCAATAAACATAATCATTCCATTTTAAAACACACACACCCCCACACACAAATCACACTTGAAAAATGTGTTGTATCTGTAGAAACTGTTAGAATTTAACTCTAAAGCAATTAAACTGCAAATGCTCAGTCCCATAATTCATTTTGCCAATCATAAGAAAATATTACCAGTGACATTCAGATAACTAGAAAAAAAGAGTAGAATATAAGGATCTGAACACATGTTCATGTCCAATTTGTTTATTCAGTATATTTCTTTAAGGAATAAATGATATGAAGATAACTATTAGTTTTTATTTGGAAAATATATATAAAGTATGTTTTTCATGTTAAAACTAAATGCAGAATTATACAAGCACAACTATATTCTTTTTTAAACCCAGTGTCTGGAATGAATGAAAAATATTTGAATCCAATTTTATGTAATATTCATAAATGTTAACATTGTGCTCTAACTTCCCATAGAACACAAATCAAACTTAGAATGAAGCAATTAAGGTAGCATTTAGTTTAGTTTAGTTTAATTTAATTTAATGTAATTATCTATTTACAGATAGTCCTCAACTTACAACAGTTCGCTTACTCACCATTCAAAGTTACAGAGGCGCTGAAAAAGTGTCTTGTGACTATTTTTCACACTTACAACCATTGCAGCGTCACTACAATCAGGTGATCAAAGTTCAGGAGCTTGGCAACTGATTCATATTTATGATGGTTGCAATGTTCTGGAGTCACATTATCACCTTTTGCAGCCTTCCGACAGGCAAAACCAAGGGGGAAGCCAGATTCATTTAACAACTATATTACTAACTTAACAGCTACAGTGATTGACTTAACAACGGTGGCAAGAAAGGTCATCAAATGGAGCAAAATTCAAATGTTTCACTTAGCAATGGAAATTTGGGGCTCAATTACAGTTGTCAGTCAAGGGCTACCTATATTTATTTTATATGCTGCCTTTTATTTTATTTTTATAAAGAACTCATGGCAGTGAGCACACCTAATGGTCCTTCTCCTATTTTCCCCACATCAGCAACCCTGTGAGGAGGGTTGGGCCCAGAGATAGTGAGTGTAGTAAGCTTCCAGCTGGTTTTCATGCTTAAGATGGGGCTAGAACTCACAGTCCCCCAGTTTCTAGTCTGGTTCCTTCACTACTGGATCAAACTTTCTCAGTAGGCTTGATCTTAAATGTGTTTTTCAGTAACTTTCAGCTACACAGAAGCAGGCCATACCTTTCAAGTTTGTCGTACTGCTTTTTGGGTTATCAGATGTCCAGCAAAAGGAAGATACACCCTCTCTTTTGTCCAGCGCAAACATAGCTTTAAAATAAACTATTGTCCTTTTTTCAGGATTTTTTTCCCTGACCAGCTTCTCTCTCTGCAGCACACCATTTCCGTGCTAATTGCAAATTAACAAGCTCTACTTTGTGACCTTCATAACTTGATTAGTGTCACCCCACCAGCGTATGCTATTGCCTGAAATTGACAAGACCTTCAACTATTACCTATTGAACACCTTGTCTCCTAATCATTTCTAACATAATCCTTGGACTGAAAAACCAGACTTTCTAATGCTGGAAAAACCAAGCAATGTGTAAGCAACCAGAACCACTCATGGGTAGGCCCAAGCAGAAACTTTATTGTTGATGACCTATATTACAAGAATGTCATCTAATGGTCTGCCTTTCCTTGATAAATGGCAATTACAGACTTAAGTGTTTGATCTCAGATGTCTTCCCCCTCCCCTCCTTGCAGAAGGCTTAGAAGGGGTGGGGGTATTTTATTTTTTTTGTCATTGTATTTCTACTTTGGAACAGCATCTTCATCCAAAATTCAGATGGCTGATGCTTTTCAAAAGATCTTGATAACCTGGTTCTTCCTCAAGGACTGTGGCAGGATGTTATGTGAACCTATTTTAATATATAGAATCAGTTGCTCCCAGGAGTGTATGTTTTATTGATCTTGTTGCTTTGATGTTTTCAATCCTCTGTTAGCCATACAGAATCACTTGGCAGGCAGCTATACAGATTGAAATAATAAGTAAATAAATGCTCATGAAGTTGTACAAAGCACTCCTGACTACAGCTGCTACCTGCTCTTTGAGCAGCAACTGTGAGACCAGGAGAAGCCCCAAAGTGAATACTGGATCTAAGCAGGGGAGTGCAACTTCATCCAGAATCAAGGATAGAAAATCCCCAGAAACAGATGCTGCAGGCCCAAAATCCACAGCCACATTAATTATTGGTAAAGTGAGCTAGAGCCAGTCAGTCCCTCGACAGTCCCCAAACACTATTTGGTAATGATGTGATAATGATTTGAGCAACTGTTTACTAGGGTTATGAAAGCATTCAGAAGAGTTGCATTACACTTGAAAAATTAAATTACCCTCTCCTTTGGAAGCCTCATGTAGCCACTATAATGGCTATCTATATGCATCTACAGCCACTTTACTTTACTGGGAATCCTAGGAAAAGTGTAGTATGCTGTATGGTCAGGCAACTCAAGGCAATTGGATCAGAGGTGGTATTCAGCAGGTTCTGACCAGTTCTGGAGAATCGGTAGGGGAAATTTTGAATAGTTTGGAGAACCAGCAAATACCACTTCTGACTGGAGATTTGACAGTATTCTTCCCCTGCCACGCCTACCAAGCCATGCCCACAGAACTGGTAGTAAAAAAAACTTGAATCCAACCACTGAATTGGATACACCTTTCAAAGGAATTACACTAACTGGTTGAAGGCTTTAAAGGAGGATGCCTTGTCTTACTGCACATTGCAGAAATTCATTTCAAATGATTTGCACCACCCTTTTGATTACTACAAACAATGGCAGTGTTTTTCCCTTGTTTATCCTATTTTTTCCCTAAAGAGCTGAGGTAATCATATGGTAGATGTGGATAACTGCCAACTAATGGCCCAGGTTTGGGCACTGGATGTGAGAAAGAAATATCCTTAATACCTAGACCATAAACTGGGATTTGATGGAACCCAGTGACATAGGGGTGGAGTGAGGCTCCTGGAGGAAGAAATGGCAAATTGAGGATGGCTCTGCAAAAAGCAGAGCCATCAACCATGACATAAATGAAGAGTTGAAGAGTAGTTTGGCTCTTTGATAATTCCTCCCTGGACAAGGAGAGGGCTTGAGATCACCCACAAGTGCTCCAGACAGTTGCTGTTCATCAGGAGACCTCAAGATAGTGGTTTCTGGCAGGCTTAGAGTTTGGGGAGATAAGAAAATAGCCAACTTGCTCAAATCATAGTCAAAGCCATTGAAAGGACACTAAGTTTGCATACTTCCCTTTCTAATCACTTTTGGAAATTGCGTTTTAACTGCTTTTCAGCTATTAGAAACCTTTGGATAAACAAACTTGACAGCAACGATTGAGTTTCCTTCAATCCTTACCAAAAGAAAAAATTAACTACAATTTTAAGAACTTCAAAAAATGAATGAAGAGCCATCAAAAAAAGAAAGAAAGAAAATCTAAAGAATCCCATGGTTTTGGCAGAGGATTCTTGCACTTTTGTTAATTGCATGGTAACTCAAGGTCAAGATATGAATTAGGCTTGTGCAAGAAAACAAAGCGCTTTGCACTTTGCATTAAACAAAGCGCTTTGCACTATGACAATGACATTATTCTTTTCAGCATGCTTGGTTTTTTTTAAAAAATAGATATGCATTGACAAAGCACTTGTACCACTTCAAAGCCTCTAGGTCATCTTTTACCTCTCTCAGTACAAAAGCCCAGAAGTTGCTTCTGTGCAGGCACACTCAAAAAGCCTCTTTCAAGTTTTGTAACTGCTGCTTCCCAGCCTCTTTGTAGTGTGCTTCAGCACTCAACAAAAGCAAGAAGAGGATCTGCACAGGGGCTCTGCATGCACAGAAGCCTTTTCCAACTTCTGCAAGCACCAGAGGTTGCTGTGGAGGGGTTGAGAACCAGAGCAAAAATGAAGCAACCACATTGCTGCTATTTGATCTTAGAAATGAGAGGGGCCACTCTGCTTCATGAAACATCTTTAGTGGGTTATTTTGTTCAAGCCGTCTTCAAAGCATCCTTTTGAAAATTTGGATGTGTGTGCCCCTTGAATCATTCTTGACTCTTGGCGATTACAAGGGAAAACCTTTTTTTAGGAAGCTTTATCGAGGTGATGACTTGAAGAGTGTGCTGATGCTATCTTTGTATCTAATAAAAAAGAATTTACTGACAGAGTTCCTTCAAGATCAAATGGATGATGCAGTCAGTCCCCCATCACTCATTTCTTTAAACCGAACAATTCCACTGATATATCTAAGAACAGTTAAAAGGTATTTTTAAAAATGAGGGTTACATGTGTTTCTTAGAAAGACAGCATAGATACAATTTTTGTATGTGGGAAAGTCAGTATTGATTCCTGGCAACTGCCTGGATGAGTTCCTGCAGTTTTCTTGGCAAGATTTCAAAAGTGATTTGCCACTGCTTCCTTTCTAAGACTCTGAGGGTGCAACTGGCCCAAGGCCACTCAGCTAGCTTTGTGTCTAAAGCAGGACTAGAATTCCTGGCTTCTTAATTTCTAATTTGGTGCCTTAATCACAACATCAAACTGCCTCTCTTTTGAAGATTTGCATAATGCTCAGATTTTCATTAAACAATCATCCATTCAATATTCAGCACACTCCAATTAAAACTCAAACAATGATACTTTAAGATAATTTCTACCCTGCATGGTATACAAATAAAGAATTTCCAACAGTTAAGAACACTGCAGGCCATTAAAGAGACATGTAATTGTGAGGAAAAATAATATATAAAATATAATATTCTTGGTCATCTTGCAACAGTAAGATAGGTTGATTATTTTAATGTATGATTTTAAAATATTTAAAAACAAGACACCCCCCAAAAAAAAAAAAAAATACAGATCCTTTTGTAAGAGAAACATAGTTTTGGATATTTAAGGAAAAGTTTGGAACAACACTACTCAGTTTCAATTTTCCTAATTATCTTCTCTTGTAGAATTTGGTCCTTCAGCATTTAGGAAAAGTTCAAATTGTCTGAATGTAGCTTTGCAAAATGAATAATATACTAATCAGAAATTACTCAAACCTTTTAACAGCAGCAAACATTAATATTTCAACAGTTTTCACTTATAAGGATGTTTACATCCATGCATATGCTCCTGAACCATTTCCAAACATTACTCTGCTTCTAAATGAAGTCTGTCTGGCAATTTTAGCATAAACTGGAGTCCATTATTCTTTAGGAATTACTTGTTAAAACTGATATCTTGAAATATTTCTGTTATGTCATTCTGAATTTCAGCATTCTGGCCCAAGTTTTTGAAGATCAGATGTAAAATACCAGCGTTATGATGTGAGATCTTATTAAATGTTGAAGTTCTCATAAGAGATTTTAGCCAAGGGATTTGCACAATTTTTAAAAAAAACCATTAGATACTCAAGCATTTGCCAACGGTGTCATGTTGTCAACCCTTGATATAAAAGTTGCAATCTAAAAAGGTATTTTATTCTGGAATTGATCTCATAACATTAATGGGATCAGATATGAGAATTGCATATAGAAATGTGATTCCCACATGAGACATGATTGATAATAACAACACCAGTACCACTTAGACTTATATACCATTTCACAGTGCTTTACAGCCCTCTCTAAGCAGTTTACAGAGTCAGCATATTGCCCCCAACAATGTGGGTCCTCATTTTACTGACCTCAGGAAGATGGAAGACCGAATCAACTTTGAGCTGGTCAGAATCCAACTCGCCGCTGTGGGCAAAGTTTGCCTGAACAACTGTATTTTCCCACATTGCTAGCAGATTTACACACATTTCTTTTAAATGTGTACTGAAGAGTCACTTTAACAAAATAGCAAAACTCAGAGAGAATTACTGACTATTAAGCTTAGCACATTTCCCTGCTCTGTGTTGTGTAACTTTTCTTCACAACATGTGAAAAATACATAGTTTAAAGCCATAGTATGTAATTTATTCCTTGTATGTTCACCCTAAGCCAATGATAAATATTCTCTCAATGAATAATCTAAAAGAAGAATTAAAACTCCAATCTAAGCATATTTCTAATTATCACTGGAACCAGGAAAGTCAAGGAATTAAAATCTAAACAACTGAGAAAAATATTTCACCTGGCACTAAAGAGCTTAAGCAGCAGTACTGAATCAAATCATGAGAACCGATGTTATAACTAGCACTGGGCAGAAAAAAATACTGTGATTTTTTTTTTCTCCGTTAGTCTTATTCAATCTGAGGAAAAGAGACTTTGCTTTAGGAATTTTTTTAAATGGAAAGAATTATTCAGAAAAATTCTCATGGAGGCCTATAGTAACATTTTGCTGGTTTAGTGACAAAATGGTCAAAATGTTTAAATGTGCCCTGTTTTCCATTACACAATCCTTTTCTTTCTGTTCTACAAATTCTCCCAGACATGGTATTCATCTGACCAGTTCTGGAGAACTGGTAGTGGAAATTTTGAGTGGTTCAGAGAACTGGCAAATACCACCTCTGACTGGTCCCGCCCTCATCTATTCTCTGCCTCCCGAATCCCAGCAGATCGGCTCTGCACAGGAGAATGGAGCTGGAAAGCAGGTTAGTGGGGTGGGGAGGGAATGGGATTTTGCAGTAACCTTCCCCCAGGAGTGGGGAGGGAATGGGGATTTTACAGTATCCTTCCCCTGCCAAGCCTGCCAAGCCACACCCACCAAGCCATACCACACCCACCAAGCCATGTCCACTGAACCAGAAGTAAAACATTTTTAATCCCATCACTGAACTCCCCCATTTCAATTATTATTAGATATATGTGCTGCACCTCCCACTGCAACAGCAACTATGCATAATAAAAAGATAATACAAAAAAATTAAGAAAGATTAAGTAAAAACTAAAAAAACCAAGAGGTCAGGTGGCACAATGTAGGGATCTTCTCTATACTCCATCTGTCATCCCCAACATTGTGCGCCCCTACTGGTGCCATAGGCCAGCCAGCAGAGCCAGGTTTTAAAGAAGGCCAGGAGTGTAGAGGCTGACCTCACCTTCACTGGAAGAATATTCCAGAAGTGAAGAGCCACAGCAGAAAAGGCTCTTCTCTCAGAAATAGCCAATTCTTTGGCAGGTGGGATCCAAAGTAGACCTGTTTTCCTAGAGCACATGGGGCAGGTCAATCCCTTTGGGGCAAGGGAAGGTCTCACCTTTCTTTAGGCTTTTCAGTGATAGTGCTTCTATCAACACAAAATGGATTCCTGCTTAAATCCTCAAGTCCAGTTGAATTCTCAACTGGAAATCGATCTCACAAATCTCTGCAATGTGAATATTGAACACTTACATTTTAAAGCATAAATACTTCCACAGATAAGATATCATATATTGTTAATTATTAGATTTTGCTTGGATTTTTACTAATATTTTTTTAAACCCATAACATCATTATACTGCTTAATGTTTCCAAGAAATCCATGTGAAAAATAGAATGTTTAAGATGAAAAGGTAATATCTAATCAAGTAAATATAAAATGTCCATTAATGTCCACCTTACTTATCCTGATTTGTAATCTTTGGGATTAATCTTTGGAAGTATAAGTAAGCTTAACTAGCATAATGCTTTCTATCATCCTCATTAAATGGAAATGAAGTAACAACTCTAATATATGTATGCACGCATATAGTAATAGCACTTAGACTTATATACCGCTTTATAGTGCTTTATACTGTAAAAGCCCCCTCTAAGCGGTTTACAGAGTCAGCATATTGCCCCCAACAATTTGGGTCCTTGTTTTGCCCACCTCGGAAAGAAGGAAGGCTGAGTCAACCTTGAGCCTGGTGGGATTTGAACTGTCAAATTGTAGGCAGCTGGCTTCAGCAGAAGTAGCTTGCAGTACTGCACTCTAACCACTGCGCCACAGACGCTTCTACATACATGTATGTATGTATGTATGTACATATGTATGTACATACGTATGTACGTATAGACGTACATATGTATATCAAACTCAGTAACATGTAATATAAGTAAAATATAGAGGGTTTATTCAGATATCAATAGAGGTCATTAACTTTACCTTTTGAGGAAAAGTGAATGCTCTCAAAATGAACATTGTTCTCAAATTAATGTATTTTCTCTGTTATCTCTGGAAACAATTCCATCAATTAGAAAATTATCAAATAGAATATCTAATTTTAAAAAAGATTTGACTTTTTTTTCCCCCTGCCAAATTGACTTGATGAGGAAAAATGGAATGGATGTGGCAATATTGACTTGAACCAAGTGATAATTGATGAAGAGGATTTTTAAACAGTTAAGCAATGAATATCACCTATCAGATATAATCCAATGGCTAGTTATAACAAATACAACATTTCTTAACTATGTTGCATGACTGGTAGCATTTTCAGCTTCTGAGACATCTAAGATACTAAAACAATTTGTTAAACTAAAAATAAAAACCCTACTATTAATTTTCATAGTTATTTGTTATCAGTACATCAATTTATTATGGAAGATGTTCAGAAATGAGTGGGATTAGGTATTAGATGTTCCTATATTATCTAGACAATGGGAGATGGTCTTAACTTTATAGAAAGTGGTTCAATGAACCTCAAATTATAATTTATACATCAAAAAATAATAATTAGAATTTAGTATAAACTTGTATAGAAAAGGACTATCAAAAAAAAACATTTTGTTGGAATGGTTTTAGATCCACTTTAAAAAAAATAAAAAATGTATAACATCCTGTAATAACTAGGTAAATATGGTTTTAAAAAAAACAAAATAAATCAATAGGAGGTATAGAAGCTGCAGCATAATATTAAGTAAACCTTTGCAGGAAAACAGAAATCTTAACTTGAGCTGTTCTTTGGATAATCATCAATAATTGATATTTGAGTAACAGCATGTTGATTGAAATGGAATAGCATTTGGTAATTATATATAGACAATTGAGTAAGTCTTAATGTAAATTCCTGTTCTTGTTGAAGTGGCCAGTATAAATATGAAAAGAAATAAATTGTTTCAGTTATCACTAGATTTGTTCTTAACCATCACATATTGAATTCTTGTTGTATTATAATTCATTATGAGTATACAAGCTAGAAAACTAGCTTATGGAGATTAATGCACTCAAGAGACCCTAATCCTCTCCTGAGCATGGCCTGCATCATGACCAAAAATAGGAAATTAACCACAATATTAGCAAGTGAATGTATATAGACACTGCAGTGAAAAGTTGAACTTCTCAAAGTCATTTGTCTTTTGGCTGAAAAAAGGAAAGTGAAATGAAAAGAAGATAGGCATCAGCTATTGTTGCTGCTTTTATTTTTGTTTTTGTTTTTCAGGAAGATTCTGCTCTGGAAGAGCTGTAATATGGGTTTCCCCAAAAGAAACAATTGATGATGACTGGAAATTTTGTTTAAAAGATGTAGCTTTCAGTTCCTCTTTTAATCAAAGCAGGGTATCCATAAAATCGTCCTAGAATCCAATTGTCTTGAACTGAGGTTGAATATGTTTATGTTGGAGGCAGACAAGCAGACACGCAGAGTCATTAGAAGAATAAAATAATTTCTTCTGCATTAATACTGAGTAACAGTTACTAATAATGCCGGGTCTGGCTAAGCTCATAAATTATTCTATTTACAAAAGAAAGGTAAATGCTTAAAACATTGAACTTAAATCAGAATTTAAGTGCATAATTTCTAACACATGACTGTCATATATGTATGCAGCATAAATTTATTTACTTTTTGTGCCTTCAGGTCACAAAACTCTTGACTTTTGACAACTGACTGAACTAGTCCTTGATATGTGTAACCAATTTTTCCTTCAGCACACACATCTATAGAACTAAAATAATCAAAATATCTCCTTTTCTTAGAATCAGTTGAGGGTGAAAAAGTATTCCTGCTTATCTTACTTATAACAACACATTCAAATAATCTTTCTCCTGTGGAATGGTTTGTTCTGATACTGCCTGGGTTAATTAAAGAAATGGCCCTTTGCAATGGATGCTAACATGAAAACAACTTCCTTTCAACTCTTTGCTTGCTCCACAACAAAAATTGCAACCATTTTCCAAAGCTCTTTCTCTCTTACTACCGTATAAACATGGGGGGGGGGGGAGCAAGGTCAAAATACAGGCACATACCACTGATTGTTTAATTATAAATTTAAATGCTACCTCAACTTAGCAGTACTATGTTAACAGAAGACAAAACACAGCAGTCTTTAACATGATGAACTACATTAAATCTGTACCAGAATGAAGAAACAGTATGTTAACTAACCCACAGCATAACTGACCTAAACTGCAAATTATTTTTTTAAATTAGCATTGTTTGTAATAGGCAAAGTTTATTCAGATGATACTTCATTAGCAAGTACTGAATGAAATTGACTGCTTCCTCTTTTTGTTCCCTGTAACTACACTCCTACATTTATATCTTCTTATGAATGAGATACTTTTAAAGCACAAAAGAATTTAATGAAGACTGACTGCAGTTCAAATGCTATGCATTTTGGATCAAAGTTATCCTACTCAAAGCTATTATCAATTTGATTGATCAGAAATTATGATTTAATGACTAAGGCAGCAGGCTGGAAACCAAGGGATGGTGAGTTATGATTATGAGTTACTATTGCCTTAGTCATGAAAGCTGGTTGGGTGACTTTGGGCCATTCACTGTCTCTTCGCCCAACCCCATTCACATGGTTGTATTTGTTGGGAAATTAGGAGATTAAATAAAAATCTTCTGTCTGCATTGCTATAACTATATGCAAACCATTTTGAGAATAAGAACTTTAGTTTCTGTCAGACATTTGGTTCAATTTGATATTTACAGAATGTGGCTGCTGTGTGCTTAGTTTCCCTAGCAATCTAAACTTATTTTTTATTTGATAAGCTCAAGAAGTTCACTTTCAGTGATTTTCTGAACTTCTGCAGAGAAGAGCAACTGATAGCCTAAGGGCCAGATGAGCTATTCCAGATTCTTATTGGATCCTGATATTGTGCTTCCAACATTTGGATGAATAACATTTTTCAAGATATTTGACAAAATAAGGAACAAAATGGATGCCTTAATTGGCTACAAAGCTGCTTTTGCCCCATCTATTATCAGTAATGCATCACTCATATCTTCTATAGCCCTGGGGGTCAAAAAAAACCCATATGAAATATTTAGATTTTCTTGTTTTTAAGGAAAGGCCATTACAGAATGCTCTAATCTAGTATATTTCCAACAGAGAAGATGTGTCCTTGATCCAACATTTACTTTAGTCCCTTACATATAAGAAATTATTTTGTTCCAAAGCAAAATAAATAAATCCATATACTGCAATGCCAGATATTCTATAGCCAGTTAGTCCTGGCTAAAAAATAGAATTAAATGCTTGTCAATTCCACCCCTGGTCTCTTAGCTCAGGCTTCTTAGGATCACTGTATATATAGAGGGCTCTGTGGCAGGAACCTGCAGAGACAAAACAGGCCAGATTAATTTCATTTCAAATGGATTCAGGAGAATACCATGCAATCAATTGGTCAATATGATGTGTATGAGAACCTCAGAAGCCACCCTTAAGGACTTTTGAATGAAATACTGTCAGCAAAGACCCAGATGATGGAAAATAAAGGGAAATAATGTCTCCACAATGGAGCAGCAAAACAATTGCGATTTCAGTAAAGCATTGTTGCAACTGGAAATATAAAGAGTTTCAAAGTATAACATGCAAACTATTTGCACAGTATAGCCATACAAGGAATTGCATCTGTATCTGACACTATCTCAAACTGTGTACTGCAAACAACAGCAGTCAAAAACATCTACAAATGTTGGATTTTTCAGAATTACACATTGTATTAAAACCTTAATAAGATTGTTCTGCCAATAGTACACTTCAAAATTAAAACTATTATCACTACTACTACATTTGACCATTTGAAATGTTGCTTTGTTTCAGGCCAATTGCAATTGTTCAATCAATCAGAATAGAGCTGGAAAGGATCTTGGAGGTCTTCCAGTCCAATCCCCTGTTCAAGCAGGAGACCCTATACCAGGGGTGGGATTCAAATTTTTTAACAACCGATTCTGTTGGCGTGGCTTAGTTGGTCGGCTTGCTTTGGTGGTCATGTGACTGGGTGGACGTGGCTTGGTGGTCATGTTATTGGCTGGGCGTGGCCAACTCAATATCACTCACATCAAGGCATGCATCTCCTTGCCTGGCCTCTCATGACTGTGGGGATGCTGCAACAGTCGTAACTGTAAAAAATGGTCATAAGTCACTTTTTTCAGTGCTATTGTAACTTTGAATGGTCACTCCACACAAGCAAAGTACCAGCAAAAGAGGGGGGAAAGAATGTAATAAGGGTTAACGGAGTGGCAGTTTCTGTAAGCAACACCAGAATGTTTCCTTCCTGCCTTCCTTACAGGATTAGGCCGGTAATTTCTTCTAACAACCGGTTCTCCGAACTGCTTAGAATGTTAACAACTGGTTCTAGCGAATAGGTGCGAACTGGTAGAATCCCACCCCTGCCCTACACCATCTGAGACAGGTGGCTTGTCCAGTCTTTTCTTTAAAATCTCCAGTGATGAAGCATCTACAACTTCTGGTGGCAAGCTGTTCCACTGGTTAATTGTCCTCACTGTTAGAAAGTTTCTCCTTAATTCCAGGTTGCTTCTCTCCTTGAGTAGTTTCCATCCATTGTTTCTTATCTTGCCTTCTGATACTTTGGAAAATCAGTTGACCCTCTCTTCTTTATGGCAGCCCCTCAAATACTGGAAAACTACTATCATGTCACCCCTAATCCTTCTATTCTCTAGACTGGCCAAACCCAATTCCTGCAACCATCCTTCATATGTTTTGGTCTCCAAGCCCTTAATCTATTTAATTGCTTTTCTTTGCACTTTTTCCTAAGTTTTAACATCTTTTTTGTAATGTGGTGACCAAAGCTGGGTGCAGTATTCCAGGTGTGGTCTTACTAAGAATTTATAAATTCTTCTTTCCATGTCAAAAATTTCCTTACTCTGTATGTCACAAGATTGTTAGATTCAGCAAATGTCTCCTGAATTAGCCCAGGAATTATAACTGATTATTTCCTCATTAGTATAGTGGACTTCGGTTACATTTTTATGGGAGGAAAGTGATATAAGATTGATTATGCCGTTGCTCATAATTGGGTAGCGATTAATTTTAAACATTTCTACTTGTGTATTTGAAACCACTGAGAAATCATTCAGTTTTCTGCAAACTAGCTTTATCACACCATGAAAGCCAATTCAAGGAAAGCATCTTGAAGACATGAAAATAAGATCAAACATTTGGTTAAATAAAAACCATCAGATCTTTTATGGTTATAACTCACATTAAAAAAAAGAAAGTGACAAAATAGTGTAAAAACTGCTGAACAGATTCAGGCCGAAGAGGGCATGTTTAACTAACCTGATGGCACAGAATGAAGATATTTTCTATAAAAGATATGTGGGATATTCTGCAAAACAAGTCACCTTGAAAACATTTGACAGCAGATCACAACAGAGATTAATGACTAAGAATAGTAATCATGAAAGTAGATACAAGACAGTCTACTGGACAGAAGACAAGGATACTTGTACATAATCTATTATGTATCTTAAAGTTGAGGCCTCTATAATTTATAATTTATTTATTCATTCATTGTACCATTTCCGCTACAGTCAGGTACACACATACCTGGAAGTGCATTCCATTAAACTGAAACACAGGTGAGCAGCCAAGTCAGAGATTCAATATGAAGGCAATTCAATCAGATTTATGGATTGAATCAACTTTCCTAAAGGGATTAACAAAGAAAATGCTAACCCAGCTTTCCTCAGCTTGGCTGTCTCTCCCCTCCCAGCTGTTTGTCATTCCTAGCAATGGCCTTGCTAGTTAGGAATTGAAATCAACACAAGGCAGGAAAGGGCTGCTCTACCAGGTTAAATGTTCCCTTAACCAAAGCTACATTGGTACACAGTTTAGTTTTTAAAAGTTTGACAGATAAAAACTTAGCCTTCCTCAGACTGTAGTATGAGACCAGAATATTCTCCTAAAGGACAACTTACATTTTGGAAATTATCTTCAATTCAGCAAGGTGTGTTTTTTAAAGTTTGCCATTTTACTAGTTTTGTTCTTATCCAGAAAAGAATGGTTTCCTATATTAGTGGAAAGGAAACACTTTTAAAGAATTTTAGAAGCCTCATTCAATACAGAATGTCTGCTTATTTACCCAAAGAAAGATAAGAATAGTTTCTTGGATTAATGAAAACCTAACAAAATTGTGGGCTTTTCCTAATTAGACAACTAATTAAGAAATGATAGTTTCTGGGTGAGTTTACAGATTCTTAATTAGTGCAGAAAAAGCTAGAACTTCATTGGAATCACACAATAATCAAAGGAGGAACCAAACACATTTTTTCACACTATAAAATCCAAATCCAACTACATTTGAAATCATGATGTTCTGAAAATGAATCTAAGAAAAGCCAGAAAAGAACCATAAACTCTGAATGAACACAATCATAAAAACCTCTGAACAAGATTTTTAAAGTTTTGTTAAACGCCTACATATCTCTCACCTGACCACTCTTTTATTGCAAATATTACTGTATGGGAAAGAAAATAATGAAGTAGCCATAAAATGTGCATTGCTCAGGAAGCTCATTTCAAAAATAGCCTTATATGAGAAGAAACATATATTATTTTTGTGCCTTTATTATGTTCAGCGTTCCCTTGGTTTTACAAGAACTCTGTCCTGAAATAATGGGATATCTTGATACCTAAAACAGGGAAGTGTTGTTTTTTTTAAGCTCCTTGTGCCATTAATTTACCTCTTGATAAAACTCGGTCTATTGTACAATTCATAGCAAAATTGCTTTGGCAAGTTTTATTTTTCTCTTTGCTGATGAATCTAATATTTTTGTTTTCCGTACATTCTTTGTAGGATAAAGTTACAGCAATGAGGTAGGCGGGAGGAAGGAAGGAAGGGAAGGGAAGGGAAGGGAAGGAAGGAAGGAAGGAAGGAAGGAAGGAAGGAAGGAAGGAAGGAAGGAAGAGGTGGAGAGATGGATATCACAAAAAATTAAAAATAATGCATACAAACTCAGAATTGAGAAGACAATAGCAGTCAGCAAATGTCACCTCTGCAAAGAAGCTGAAGATACAGTGGACCACCTGGTTAGCTGCTGCAAGAATTTCTCACAGACTAACTACAAACATGACATGATAGAGTAGCATTGGAAGACCTGCAAGAAATACTATTTGTCTACAATCAAGTACTGGTGGGACCATAAAATTGAGAAAGTAATGGAAAATGAAAAAGCTAAATTAAGTGTTCTGGGGCTTTAGACTTCAAACAGACAGACACCTGTCCCATAATACCCCAGACTTAATTGTTGATAAGAAAAACAAAAAAGTCAGGACAGTGGACATGATAGTAACTGGAGGCAGTAGAAGAGAAGAGAAAGAACTGGAGAAGAAAACAAAATATAAAGCCCTGCAAACATAACAACTATGGCAAAAAAAAGCAAAGGTAGTACCAATATTAATAGGTGCCTTGGGTGCAATCCCAAAACAACTGGAGCACCAATTGAATACCATCCGGCATTGATAAATTCACCATCTGTCAATTTCAAAAGTCAGCTTTATTCAGAACAGCTTACATAGTGGAAGATATCCATAAGATTACAAAACATCAACACCTGCCTATTCAGATCATTGGGAAGAACTCGATAGGTGGACAAAAATGCCAAATCCAGTCTGAACATCTGACTGATGAACCAAAATAATAATAATAGTAATTGCCTTTGGCAATTATGCATAAAATATATTAACACAGCCCATATGCTTAAACTTCAGCTATGGTCTGAGGATTTATGAAACTAAAATACAATATATTTAAAAGAAAATAACTCAAAATGTACTTAAAGCACATGTGAAACCATTGAGATTTGACATTTTTGTTTGTGTATATAAGCAATATTTAAAGTAATCAAATAGCGATTTAAGGGTAGATGTCACAATATGATAATAGCACAAAAGGTATGATAACTTGTTAAATAAAAGAAACTGAACAAAGGTGCCATTACAATACTCATATTCTTCTTACTCGTTATCACTTCATTTAATGTTCTCATGTAAAATTCATGAAAATCTATTTGTTTTTGTTACTGGGTACACATAATGTTCCTTTTTATACCATTAAACTGAACATTGTTTAAGATTTCTTAGGAAAACTTATTAAAACGCTATCCATTAACATGTTGGATGTTTGTATGAAAGACCATTTCTTTTATGGTTTTCTAATGTTACTGTTGCCAGAGCAAAGACATTTTAGTTTTGTATTTTTTATCATCTGTACAATAGCTTCTGTATTACAGTTTCTCACATTACTCTTGGAATTTGTTTCTTTTTTTTCTTTTTTCTTTACATTTTGAAATGGGGAGATGGGAGGCTGAGTGTCCCAGTTGAAAAACAGAATATACAGTGTTCCATTGATGTATTCTTGGTTTCTCCCATTCCAGTCAAAATTGACTGGTAGAGGTCTTAAACCAATATAGACCTTACGGTATTTCACTTGCTAGCCTCTCCTCTAATGATGCAGTTTTGGCTGTGACTATTTGTGAATAAATCACCATAATCATCTTAGAACAATCTATTCATTATCATAGCTGGAAACTATGACTTTGCTGTTTTTATTCATAAGTAATGCGGAAGATCCAAATCCAGGTAAGTACTCTAAAAATAGGTATTCCTTCATCCTTTCTCCCCAAGCTTTGGAGGAACTCCGCATCTATATGCGGAGTTGCAAACAAAGAAGAAAAATATACTAATATAAATTGCAAGCATAACCACCCCTTAAAAATAGGTCAGTAAAATGGAAGTGTTAAAGCCCTCTTGTAGGATATTCAAATTCTAGGTATGTTTAGATCTTTCCCATGAAGTAGACTTGCTACCTGAAAAGATCAAAAAGACCAAAATCAAGAACAAGTTCCAAGCACCTGGAGGTTGGACAATAAGTGGAAACTAATCAAGTAAAGAACCAAGCTAGAAATAAGGAAAATTTTCCTGACAGTTATAACAATTAATCAGTGGAATGGCTTACCTCCAGAAATTGTGGGCGCTCCAGCACTGTATGTTTTTAAGAGGAGACTGGAAAGCCATTTGTCTGAAATGGTATAGGGTAGACTAGAAGACCTCCAAGGTCCTTTCCAATTCTGTTAAGAGCTAAACCAAGCACATCTGTCAATTTCTTTTACTAGTTTTAACTAACTTTTAATTAATAAAACATCAAAGCAATGATGTTACAATGAAAAACAATGACAATACAAAATTTAACATTTTTAAAAAACCTCCAAAATTGTTCACATTAAACAGCTTAAAATCCCAATGTACAATGATATAACAAAAAACACTACAGTAGTAACACATGTATGACTCTATCCCAAGGCGCCGTTGAACAGATATGCTTTAAGCTGGTACTCACATGCTTGGTGTCAGCTGCAATGGAATACAGAAGATATCCTATAGCCTTAGTGTTTTTATCAAAAACATACTCTCAGATCACTGCAGTTTCTAATATCCAAGCAGATACACAAAAGAAATACAAATAGAAAGGTGTTCTCATATACCTATAAGTTATAGAAATAGGCTTCATATGTCATTGACACTTTCAACTTAGTTCAGTGGCAAAGTGACAACCAGTAATGCTACCACAAAGTAGGGGTTGAGCTTAATTCCTACCTGTGCCATTCTGCACTCATTGCAGCTTCTAAGAGTAACACCACACATAACAAGAATCCTGTTGAATTTACTAATATATGAACCACTGTGGCTAAGAAACTAGCTGGCAGCAGCAGAAGACACTCCATTACCACAAAGGTTACATCTGTCTTCTCTAATAGTAATGCTTCATGAGTATCCTCACTATGCTCTTAGTCTTTCAGAGAGAGGACAAACTTTTATATAGTCTTGTCAAGATTCAGGTCAGCCTACTGAATTTAGTTATCTCCCGTGCATCATAAATTCATCCAGAACCTGAATAACTTCTTTTAACTCGGGTAACTCTAAGAAATAAAAATAAGGGAGTCATTGGCTCGTGAAAAATACTGATAAGACTTTATTCCATGCCTCATAGCAATCATTTTTGGAATAATTTTATGATTGTTCCACACCTGGAGTCACCTATTTCAGGTGCACAGATATAGAAATGGAATAAATAAATAATAATTACCTTTATATAGATACTGAATGGCACTGGAGGCAGAATGGAACTCTGCAGATTTCACAGATTAATTGCCTGGGAGCCAAACTGATGTCATCTGAATCGGGCAAAAGCAGAACCTTTACATGTCTAATTTACCAATTCATATAGCCATTACAAAAAGGCTTTGTGGTTAATACTATCAAAAGCTATTGAGAAATCCAAAACAATCAATAAGGTTACTCTTCCCTATTCTGTCATCCTATGAAAGTCATCCTTCAAGGCAATCAAAGTGGATTCAACCCCATACGTCTGATTTTTTTCCCCCCTAGAATTCATAGATGTCATTCAGAATCCAAACAAATTTCTACTAAAATGAATGAATCTGAAATTAGTCATCATTACTGTTTCATAAAAATGAATTATTATTTTGAATACCACCAGGATCTTAATAAATAACATTTAAAAATGCAGAATTAAAACAAAACAGCAAACAGCAGAAGCAATAAATAATGCAGTCTGAACATAATTTAAAAACATGGGAAAATAAATTGCAGTAACTTTTTATACTTCTAAGGGCTCCTTGCAGCAACAAGAAAAAGGTTGTCATTCATGGGCATCACGTAGCACATGTCAGTTCAAAATTTAAGCTATTTATCAGGTGCATAAAACATTTACTTAGGTTTCCATTCCACCCGTCTTAGAATGTGGGAATTGTTTCTTCGCATTTTATTCTCTGTTGTGTTTTTGTTTATTATACTGTGAGTTAGAGGGCAGCTAATTTAAATTAAATAAATAAGTAAACTTGCTTCTTTGTTACTGTTTATTATTCAATTTAAATAGTCATCATCTACTCAAAACAATTTAAAACACCAAATAGCAACAAACAAAAACACAACAAAAACGCATTGCATTTATAAAACCTCTTCACCCAATGCCCACAGGAAAAGCCAGATTTTCCAAGAGGCAAGCAGTGTTTGGGCCATTGGGGGTTGGGGGAAGGGGGGATGCTGTATGTCCAGAGAGAAGGTGCAGTGACAAAGAAGACATGTGTCCTTTGTCCCACTAGATCAGTGGTTCCCAACCTTTTTTTCACCCCACACCCCTAAAGAAATTTCACTCGAACCTCGCACCCCCTGAAATTTAGACTTTAGGAACTACTGAACACGTTAAATATATGGTAGGATTGAATCTTTTCAGCTATGTATGTGACGGCCACTAAATAACGATACTTAACTCTAAAATGAAAACAAAGTTAATCCATTGCATAATAAATAAAAATGCAACATATAAACAATATCCTATTATTTACCTGGACTTTTCTCGCACCCCCAGGAATATCGTCTCGCACCCCCAGGGGGTGCGAGCACCCCAGGTTGGGAACCACTGCACTAGATGCTTAAGTGACATGACTATGAATGTGCCAACCTTGCCAAATTATCAAGAGGACAGAAAATTAGGGACAGATTATCTTGCAAATAACCAGGCACAGTACCAGGAAGGACCTTGTAGCAATAGCACTTAAGACTTATATACTGCTTCACAGTGATTTGCAGCCCTCTCTAAGCATATTGCCTCCAACAAATCTGGGTCCTCATTTTACCCACTTTGGAAGGATGGAAGGCTGAATCAACCTTGAACCAATCAGGAACTAACTCCAGCAAAGTTTGCCTGCAATACTGCATTCTAGCCACTGTGCCACCAGGGCTCCTGTTCTTATAGTTAGTAATCTATATTTTGAATTAAACTCAGAGGCCAACTGGCTACTGGTAAGATTTACAATACTTAAAAAGAAGTGTTGCTACATGGACATACTGAAGGGTTTCCATAATTATTTGTGCCAATGCACTGTGGAGCATCTGAGAGATCTTCAAATACTGCCCCACATAGAGCACATTGCAATTATACAAAGCACGAGAGATCACAAATAGAGCCACTCAAGCAAGCAAGCAAGCAAACAAACAAATAAACCTGCTTCTGCAAAAGCCCTCTGACATATGCCCTTCATGAAATCATCATTATTATTGGGGCGGGTGTTTCCTGGCCAACCAAAGCTTAGCTACTGTGACAGGTAAAATGAGGTTTTGTGGAAGTAGTAATAAATCTAACAGTGCTGTCCATGATCTTTCTTATGGGTCTAAATTCAAATCTCAATGTCTTCCTTTTCCATGAATACAAATAAATGAATACAAATTGTGTTTCTAATTGATTTGTAAAAAGGAAAAAGAAAAACTGCAGTTAATACTAAAAGAGGAAGAGTTTCTACTTATTCAGAACAGGTGGCAATCCTACAATCCCAACTATACAGGGCCATGTTTCTCCCTACAATTATATTTTTAAAACTTCCCAACAAATATTTAATCTTCTAAAATAGAACTACCAATTCAAAGGATGAAAATGAGATCACCCCATAAACAATCTTAAATCATGCATACAAATCTAAGGAAAGAACTGATTCACCCTAGAGCATTAATGATGCTTACTTTAGTTTTGCTTCTCTGGAGTGTTTTCTGTTCTGTCATTTTAAATATGCAGAACACATTTTTGACCCTTTTACATTTGCCTTACTTCACTTTTTGTCCCCCCCATAATCATTACACATATACACATACACATACATACATACATTGAAATGATGTTGATTTCTTCTTTAAGCACTATAAAATCCTTACGTTATAGGATTTATTTTCAGAACATCTATATAACATATATCAGAAAAAAATTAGAAAATGATAGTGCAGTTGGCTTAATATCACTTTATATTGGGTATAAAGTACCTCACACACAATATAGCCTTGTCTGTTTTCTTCTGACAATAACTTTTCAGTAAAGTAATTTTGTAAATGCAGCTATAGAAGAAACAAAGTGATTAGCCTTCTTCTTTTGTATTGTAATCCTGCTGAAGTATAATTTCCTCTAAACAGAAAGCAGCAAGATAAAATGTTGACATGGAGATCAAAATTATCCTTGTAACTCTCCTCTTCCGTTCTACAGTAGGATCACTTCAGATTAATTGTGGATGATCTCTGCTGATGCAGTGACAGTGCCCTCCTCTGCTTGGCAGCAGTGCTATCCAATCATATACCAGCTCTCAAGTAGCTTCTCGGGGATTTGCGGAGGAGCTTTCCTAGAGCCAGGATAGCCTGGTTTCCCTGTTTGTGGGAATCAGATGATTAATTTGGGAGGCTAAACCAAGAAGCTTTAGAGGACTTGCTCCTGAAACTGCCACAGATCTCTTTGCAGGAGCCGTCTTGTCTTCTTTGTCACCAGATCCACAAGAAACAACAGTATGTCATTTTCAGTGGTCAGACGTCACAGTCTGGGTCTGATTGTTTCTGGGATGGTTGACAAGAATGAGGGTTGTACATGACGGGGGCGTGAGAGTGGTTGGGAACATTAGTGGGATCTCCTAGGACCTAGATGGTATGGATAGTGACTCTTAGCCAGCCTATGAGATTGGTGCGTGGGTGGCTGTTTGTCTGATGGGTTATAATGTGGTTGTTGCCTGTGTTTCCTTGGCATGAGATTGAATGCTAAAGTGCCTCAGATTCTTTCCTTCTTATATATATATGGTTTTGGTGGTGAAGTATGTGGGTCCTCTGTGTTGGGCACCAGGAGGACTGGATTAAGGAATATTGGGGCAGTGGTACATTTTGGTGGTAACTGGCTTTAGGAGGTATGGCAGGAGGGTGGGCCACCCTCAGGGAACATGATCCAATGCTTTATACCACGGTTTTGTTCCAGTCCCAGGACCCATTCCCGTTTCCTGATCAGCAGACCTAAGAAGGCCCTGGTTTTCTGTGGCTGCTGCTAAATGCCAGCTCAATCTTTAATAAAGCCTCCCTCATTTGGGGATAGATCACATATGAAACGAGTGGCCTGATGTGTATTATTGAAATCTAGCTGGATCCAGAAGGAAGAAGTAGTTCCTCTTTTGGAAATGTGCCCATCTAGGTATCAGGCATAGAATAAGCTGAGAATCCAGGTGGAGCGTGTTGAATGCTATTTCAGAGTCTCTGGTGCTCCACAAACAACTAGACATGAGATTCTCTTGAGTTCTAGGGATCAATTGGGATCATTGCTACTGTAACTAGCTTCCCTGCTGAGTAGTAACCACCCTTTCTGAGCTTCTTGACTCCAGTTTGCAGGTTCAATTCAAGGTGTTGGTTACAACTTTTAAAGCCCTACCTGGCATGGGACTGGGACACTTGACAGACTGCCTTACATTAACTCAACCCTTCTGGTCCGGCAGGAGAGATGTATGGAGGTACCACCAGCTATGGAACATTGTTGGTTACGATCTAGCAAGAAAGCCTTTTGTGATGCAGTTCCCACCCTGTGAAATATCACTTCCCCCAAGGTGAGGTTGGCCCCAACCCATTTGGCCTTTAAAACATGGTTTTATCAACTAGCCTGGGGATCCAATGGTGGAATGAAGCCTCTTAGGTGATTATATGACAGTCAATAAAATGAACTCTCAGTGTCTTTCTATCATTTTGTTTTTTATTTGTTTGTTTCTTGTGCTTATTTTAATTTAAATGGGATGATTTAACAGTTCAAGGTGGGTTTTTTATTACCCAGAGTCATTTTGTGAGATGGGCAGATATATAAATGTAATTAGAAACAAAAATAAATAAATATATGCCTTTGTTTCTTTGGTTTAGAACCACATAGTCTAAACATAATATTTCTACAAACTAAACAGAACATTTATACTTCTATATACAACTAATCAACACAAATGAATCAAGTGTTAGAGGGTTAAATGTTGGGCCCAGGTGGGTAGGTATTTCTGCCTTTAAAATGAGGCAGCCTGTGACAGAGCCTTTAAATAAGAAACTTACTGTACAAATGCTCAGGCTGACTAGTAAGGTCATATGACATATGATCAGGTTCTTGTTTGTGTGCATTTCCAATAATCTTCAAATGCCAATTTTCAATTTGGTTTCCCTTTAAGAAGGAAAAAAAAAGGGGGGGGGAAACCACCCATCCCTCTAGAGTTGAGGGGGGGGGAGAAAAAAGAACCAATTGCCATAGCAACATGAGTTAAGGTTTTTCTGTTTTCTGTTTCCACAGATCATCTCCCTGTTTACTAATTTTATTAAAGAAAGCAAGTAAAGGTTAATTTCTCTTCTACAGCAAACAAATGAAGTGCCAATGAACAGCAGAGAGATCAAAAGATACATGTGTGCTTGGTCAATAGTACCCTAGTATGCTGGGTCTGCAATAGCTATATAGGAAGGACATCAGTATTCAGCTGGAGCATGCATTCACATTTGGACTTAAAAAAACATGGGATAAGTGGAACAATAAGGGATCTAAGACCCATTAAAGGCAAGAATATTGCTCTTGCCTTCTGGCAAGATTTGTATTAGGTAGGTTCTCAATATTTCCACTTTCAAGAAATCCAATTTATATAGCATGCTTCCAAAATCAGCATTATGCCTAGCTACAAATAGTGCCTAAAATGGTTTTATTTAAAAATCAAATCTCCTACACAATAGACTCAAACATTCAGTTATACTGCAGGATTTGTGTGTGTACTTTCATAATATGGCCTCTCCAACATAGCTGTTAACTTTATAGGAAAGGCACAGGGAGGGGACTAAAATGGTACATTAAGTTCTATATTGTATAGAAGTTATATAGCAATGATTCCACCCTATAAGTGCACCTGGCAACTAGGAGAGAAGGGAGTGGAATTATTAGTGTTCTACCAGCTATCAGAACAAAAGAGTTGGAAGGGACCTTGAACATCTTCTAGTCCAGCCCCCCTGCTCAACTGGGAAATCCTGTATTATTTCAACCAAAATGGTTGTCCAGTTTCTTCTTAAAATCCTCCAGTGCCGGAGCATCCACAACTTCAGGAGGCAACTCGTTCCACTGATTAACTGTTCTCACTGCCAAGAAATTTCTCTTTATTTCTAGGTGGGTTCTCTCCTTGGTTAGTTTCCATCCATTGCTTCTTGTTCTGCCTTCAGGTCAGTAGTGGGATTCAAAAATTTTTTTACTACTGGTTCTGTGGGCATGGCTTGGTGGGTGTGGCAGGGGAAGGATACTGTAAAATCTTCAGTCAGAGGTGGTATTTGCTGGTTCTCCGAACTATTCAAAATTTCCACTACTGGTTCTCCAGAACTGGTCAGAACCTGCTGAATACCCACCTCTGCTTCAAGTGTTTTGGAGAATAAGCTGACTTGTTCTTCTTTGTGGCAGCAGCCCTTTAGATATTGGAAGACTGCTATCATGCCACCCCTAGTCTTTCTTTTCATTAAGCTAGCCATACCCAATTCCAGCAGCCATTCATTATCTATTTTAGCCTCCAGTCCTCTAATCATCTTTGTTGCTCTTCTCTGCACTCTTTCTAGAGTCTCAACATATTTTTACATTGTAGTGATCAAAAACAGGATGCAAAAAAGAGACTTAAGAACAAAGCACTTCCACATAGCACCATTTTCATGTTTCAACCCCTCCAAATCATTTCATAAATCCAAAGCGCAACTATCTCCATTTCTGCAGAAAAGGCAGTAATTGATCCATGCTCTCCTTTCAACAGACCAAGAAAAAAGTATAAAAAATGGAATTCTATAAGTACACTGCATCAAGGAACCACAGATCCTGGAAGAAGTCCCTTTACCCACTCTGTTTTATCTAAAAAGAAAAGAAAACACTAGCAATCTCACATCCAGGTTTTCAATGCATGTTGTATGTATTTATCTGGTCTTTAAAAATAATTCTGAGAATTTGTAATTGGGGTAGCTGCCAGCTCCGTTCTTCCTGTATTAAAAATCAATCTTCATTCATGATTCAGTTGGACAACTGATAAGTGTCACTTTAATGGATCAAAATCATAGTAAGATAATCTGTAATTTGTCTAGAAGCTGCTTATCAAAACATTCATGTAGAAGGTATGTATCAATAAATAAATATTTTTTTAAACAACAAATTTAGGTTAACTTTGTTTATGTACTTTTACATCTTCTCTGTGATGACCCGGGGCGTGGCACAAAGGCAACATAGTCAGTTAATCAATAAGAGTCCCTTTATTAGCTCCAACTTTGCCCCCAATGTCCTAGTTACCTCCTGGCTAGAGAAAAACTCTCCCAGGAACCAGCCTTTGACTGTAGAGAATCAAGTCCAAAACATAGTCAACAAAAATTGTAACTATAAGTCCAATCAAGGCAAAATGAGGTAATTAGTTTGGCAGAGCAGGAGCAATAATTCCAGACATGAAGGCACCACAAAACTCAACATGGTTGGAAAGATGCCAGGAACATAGATAAGCAAAGTTAACACAAGATAAACTCATGTTTGCTCCCAGCGGCTGTTGCACACAGCCTGCATTTCTTTTAAACTTTCTTCCCAGGTGTGGCTAAGGAAGGGAATCAGGGCATTTTCCTCCCCCATAAGCCACACACCCACATTGCAGTCTTCTTCGTTCCTTCCTGCATGCCCTAGGATGAAGAGAGGGTGGGCCTGGTTCTTTCCCTGAATTTTGTCTCCCTTGTTTCCTGCTCTTTCCTGCTCTTCCCAGCCGAACTTTGCCCTTCCCCAGTTTCCTCCACAGCCAACAGAGCCACACTCCCATTCCCTTCCAGCTGTTCGTCTTCCTCCTTGGATTCAGACTCTGACAGGGGCATAACATTCTCAGTCAAAGCTGGGGGAAATGTGGAAAATAGATTATAAAACTGTGTCCCCCCAATAAATCAGGCGTGTCAAACTCACAGCGTCACATTGTCATCACATGATGCATCACGGCTTTTTCCCCCTTCACTAAAACAGGAGTGGATGTAGCCAGCAACATGATGCAATTGGCCCACTGGCCATGAGTTTGACAACCCAGCAATAAATCAAGCAAAAATATTGTGAACATATAGCAGAATCTATATACAATATATAAAAGTGAAATACCACTCACACATCATCTCCAGAACCATAAAGCGTACACACTTGAAATTTGGCATGTATGTTCCTCTTGGCTTCTAGGTGCTCACTAAGAAAGGAGTTTTTTTAAATGACCATCAGAGCACTAGTATTTCATATATTATTATTAACATGCTGTGATGCTAAGTTCTACTCCCCCTCCCCACCTGCAAAACACAAGCAGAGCAGAAGGAGTTTCAGTTTTAGTTTCATAGCAGCAAGCAGCTTTAGTACAAAACAGTTGAGCTAAGCCATGCCCAGGCTCCTTGCTGTCTCCTTCTTGCTCACACAGCAAATACTGTTTCAGTTTCCAAACAGCCCTCAACTCTCTCACACACTGACAGGACGCTAGGCAGATGAATACCAATGATGCTGGTAGGAAGAGGAAGAATTTTTTTCTTCTTATTTTCCTCCCCAAAAACTAAACCTGATCACATAGTTTCATACCGAAGCACGGGTATCCAGCTAGTAGTCTGAGATTTTAAAAAATTACATGCACAGACAAAAAGAGCAATTGCTACTCGAAATTCAGTTCTCAGTCCTCTTCAAATACAGAAACAAATTATATTACAAAGGTGAATTCTAGGCCACTACTTATATTAGCATTGGCGTTTAAAAACTTTAGGGGAAATGCTTAAAATAAAAAAGTAAAGTTCTTGTAGATAAGAATTTATTTGCCAATTCATTTTCATTCCTCTCTAGGCTACTCCTCGAAACACAAACCATCTGCTTTTTTTTATCTATTTACTGTACTCTATATACTCAGTAGCTGCTCTTGGTTTTGGCAAGTCCCCACCAAAACAGCAACAGAAAAATGAACCTTCTTTTTCCTCCCTCATTTTCTCTGTACTTATTTGAATTCCATTTAGGAAAACAGCCTCACAGTATGAGAATCATTATTCTACAAGCAATGAAAATACAATGCATGGGGCCTTTTCCACCCATATATATGAATAGGCATTAAGCATAGTAGGGAACCTTTAGTTGTTGTATTTCTAGTAATTATTTTGACAAAGTGATAACAGCAAGCAGAGTGTATATATAAAGAAGGACTCTTTAAGATTAAAATCTTAAGTTAGAGCACATACATGTATGTCTAGTTCTAAATCTTTCTGGTTAAAGAAATGTATTTACTCCCCTGCATTTCATTTCTTGTTATAGGAAGCTTGGCAGCGGAAGTATCATATTATCTATACTTGCTTTGTATCCTACCTTGTTGGCTAGTACAAGGAAAAAGTGGATTATTTCTATTATGACCACACACAACTTTTTAAAGGAACAGTAGGGAAAACATGCCAAGTATCTAATTTAAATTATTTTATTTTCATTTTTCTTTTACAGTATGCACTACATTTTGGTAGATTTAATACACCTCTCTAAAAGAAGTTAAATATGGAAAGATTCCATTGCTTTAAAGGAAAAAGTGCCAATAAATCATAACAAAATTCAGTCTATTCCATATTGTTCCTTTGCTAGTAAATATATGTTGATGTTCCTAAACTGATTTTCCTTAAATAGTCGCTATTAAAATATAATGCTTGGTCTTTCAAATCATTTCAGAATTATTTCATTGGCTTGATAAAGACAAGCTTGTAAATGATTACTTGCCTGCTTGTTTGCGATGAATAAAAATTGCCTCCAAAGAAATTCAGTATATAGAATCTTGAAAACGGAATGTGATTGACTATTGTTTTTCCAAACTATTGATGCGTAAGTATGCTAGGAAGGATTTTTGCATGCTAGGAATTTTTGGTGGACTTACTTCCAGAGCTGCTGTATTTGTTGTCTTAGTAACTAGTGTGGCTTGAAATGTCTGCAGTATAAATTGCTATTGGCCAATTAGTATCAATACTATGTCTAACTAATTCCTGCATTCTCTTATGCTGTTTCCTTGTGACTAATTTTAGTTCATAAGCTCTTGAAAATAGGAACAATATCATGTACACTACATACAGTGATACACTGTATAAATAAATAGTAATTTCCATGGCAATTGCCACAGAATTCTAGAATTATTGGAGGTCCCTAATTCTCTCATAGGATTTCTCATCTGATAAACAGAACTATTGCTCCAATATGCTAAGACTAAGCACACACAAAAAGTAATAAACACTTTATGTGACAGTAACTCTTAAGATCAAAATGCTTCTGATAATCAGAAAAGCCAGATAAAGTGAATACACTGATTTCACTCAAGATGTTACCATAACAGGGCTAGAATGGATTATTTTCTCTAAAAAAATTAATAGTTAAGGAAATATGCCTATAGAACCAGTTTCTAGTTTAGATAAGAGATCACAAAATTTCTTGTCCCTACAGCCTCAGCATGTACAACTGTAAGTAGTCAGCTCAGCATGCTAGGTGTACAGTATATTGAAACAGACATGCCAGCAGCAATGCTAACAGTGGAAACACCAATGAAATCACAGAACTCTTCAGTATAAATGTTGATGAAATACAGTGAGAAGAAGGGCTCCTTATTCTGCAGTGCTTCAGATGGTCACAGATTGGACTCTACTGTAGCATCACTCTTGGCTATAAATATTAAGCTAGCTGACTAGCATGTATATACCTCCCCCTCCCCAAGGTATTTTCCAAGGTGTTCAAATAAATATATTCATGTTTTTTTGGAACTGTGCCATTTAAGTGGGTAAGCATACACAAACATTTTGCTAAATAGTCACAGTTACTGGTGAGCTTTATTAATAAGATGCCAATATGTTCATAACAGATAATCAGAGTTGGAAGGGACCTTATAGGTCATCTAGTCCAAACCCCCTCCATCCAAGCGGGAGATCCTACACCATTTCTGACAGATAGCAGTCCAAATTCTTCTTGAAAGTCTCAAGTGATGGCGCTCCCACAACTTCCGAGGGCAAACTGTTCCATCGGTTGATTGTTCTCACTGTCAGAAAGTTTCTCCTTATTTCCAGGTTAAATCTCTCCTTGTTCAGTTTCCATCCATTATTCCTTGTCTGGCCTACAAGCTCTTTAAAAAAATAGATTGACCCCTTCCTCTCTGTGGCAGCCCCTCAAATATTGGAAGACTGCTATCATGTCTCCCCTGGTCCTTCTCTTGACTAGACTAGCCAAGCCCAGATCCTGTAACTGTTCTTCATATGTTTTAGTCTCCGGTCCCCTAATCATCCTGGTTGCTCTTTTCTGTACTTTTTGTAGAGTCTCAACATCTTTTTTATAATGTGGTGAACAAAACTGGATGCAATACTCTAGGTGTGGTCTTACTAAGGCTTTATATAGTGGTTTTAGTACCTCCCTTGACCTTGATTGTATCCCTCTGTTAATACAATTTAGGATTGCATTAGCTTTTTTGGCGGCGGCTGCACACTGCTGGCTCATATTTAGATGGTTGTCCACTAAGATTCCAAGATCCCGCTCACAGTTACTGCTATTGAGCCTGATTTCACCCAGTCTATATGTGTACTTTTGGTTTTTCTTGCCTAAGTGTAGGACTTTACTTTTCTCTACATTGAATTTCATTTTGTTACATACGGCCCAGTGTTCTAGTCTTCTTGGGTGTTAGCTATTCCTGCCAGCTTAGTATCATCTGCAAATTTGGTAAGTTCCCCTTCTATTCCCTTATTTAAGTCGTTAATGAAGATAGTGAAGAATACTGGGCCTAAGACAGAACCTTGTGGCACCCCACTGCTTATTTCTCTTCATATTAATATAATAAAGCCAGAGAAAATGGCTGTATAGAATGGCATTGCACTTTTCCCTTTAGTTGTAAAAAAAAGTATCTTAGCTATTGAAGAGTGTAAAAAGGGAAAGTGAACTAGGACATGTGTGGAAAATTTCAAAGAGTATTTATGTTCAAAGGTTAATATTTGGGGTTTGCAAAACTCAGTAAGTGATTATGATTTTTAGGCTTCACTGGGATTTTAGATAACACATAGCCTGGGCATTTATATAACCTACCTTCTTAACTCATATCTAGAGAAATAAAAACCCTATGCATCTTCTTTTTTATTTGATAAATAATAAGGAAAAGATTCTCCATCTCTATTAGTTGGAATAAAATCAGGAGAGGAGGGTTATCATAACTGTGCCGTGATTTTTAAATAGCATTCCACATTTTATAATGGGATTGAGAAACTATCTTAGTAGGAAACACGGTTAAGTCCTTGGAAGTTTAATCAAGCTTTTAAACTTTTCGATACAGAATACACACATAAGCATAAACATTATTTTCTTAGGAAATGTTGACATGGGAGGAAAAAGGTTCTTTTATCCGAGCTGATGAGACTAGGGATATTAAAGGGTTAAGCATTCCTGATCTAGGGTATTGGAAGATGGCATTTTGGTAAGTGAAGAACAGAAGAGGATATTGTTTAATAAATGGCTTGACTTGTGCCATAATGATCTAAGTTTGTCTAAACAAAGGTCCAGAAACCCACAGGCACACCCTTGCAACCGAGGGAGAGATTCTCTAGACTATATTGTCTTAATATGTAATCATTGGCCTATTAGCTCTTTAAATTTAAAGTGCAAAGTGCAGCTTTTTTTTAAAATCAGGGAAACTAAGCTAGTGATTCAACTGAAACCTTTCAGTGAATATGCTAATGAGGAAGGAAATTAAGATGTTCTCCCAGGCTCTGGATCTCTGCAGTCACTAACTGTAGATCTTTTCTGCCAATCTCAAAAGCATGGGAGCAAAGCAGCAGCCACATAACTAATCTTTCTTCTTCTTTTTTATTTTATTTTGCAAGGCTATAGATCTCCTTCCTTCAACAAAAGATACATATTCTCCCAAACCCACATACAGTAGAATCTTTCTAAATAGGAAAAAAAAAATAAACAAAACCACGCAGCAAATGCCTTTCTACAGCATTCCCCATTTAATCACAAGAAGTAATTCTTTCCCCTTTCTTTCAAGCGATGTGCTGCTTTTCAGCTTCTTGCACATATTAAGAACCTATTAATTACTGAAAGTGAAGCTGCACTCTTCTAACCTTAATTCCTCCCATGTTCTTTATAATTAGCCAGTAGTGCATGTGTTATTAGTGTGACAGAGATAAAGTTATAGAAGAGGTTTTCTTACATTTATCTTTTTTTCATTTTGGGTTTTAGTACGATGATGTATAACCTCCCTAATTTATGATGACGAACATATTGCAACTTTAAATCATATGTATGGTATCGAGTATGGATTGGTACCAAGAAAACATATGATGAATTGCACTGATATGCAAAAACTTCTTCCTATCAGAAATAATTGAGTTTCAGGACTAAGTCTTGAAAAGTAGCCCCAATGTTTGGTTAGTTTCTATTATTTTTCAGCTTGAAGACATTATTAAAATAAGGTAAATAGATGAAACATCAATTCATGTAGGTCTTTCCTATAAAAATATAGCAAAAGGAACCTTAGATATAATAATCCTTTTAAATATAATTGTATTTAGGAAATTATATATAATTGTTAAAATATGGGTTTTAATGCACATATAGATACAGATGATAATGATGAAATATATTTCTCTAATTGTGAAAATGAAAGGAACCTTACAAGCAGCATACCATCATATTTCTCCATAGGAATGCTGATTTTCAGAGTATTCAGTATTCAATCTATATCGACAAAAAAGCTGATTATTTCCTCTGCACAGTACAGTTAAAATAAAGAGTTCCTCTGTTCTGTTAATTAGGATATTACATACTTAGAAAACTAAGGCTGATCTGTTACTAGGTGATGGTTATTTTTTTCAGTCATTCTATAAGCAGTCTAATTTCAATCACAGATCTACATTTTGCTAAATTTAGACACCAGAGTTATAGTGCTTGAGAACATAAAATGGTGACGAAGAAAAAGTCAAATGTCACAGCTTTTGCTTCTACTAGACAGTAGTCTAGGTATTCTTCTACCTGTTGTCTAGTCCGCTATTACATCGGAATGCACTGCAACATGTTTTCCCCTCTAAAGTGATACAAACTATTCTTAACTCTTACAAAACTGCTACCAACGGTATTCCTCACCATGAAATAAAATCTCCCTTATCGGTGAGCCTCATACATTTGATCAGTGCCAATTAAGCATGAATCTCTATACAGATATTCCTAAGTGATAGTAAGATTAAATAAACTTAAAATAACAAGTGTCAGGTGCCAATCATGATGCATTTAATGAAAGAATCAGAGGTCTAAGTCTTCAACAGTAGCTGAAGAAGAAAAAAACTGTACAAAGATTATAACTTTTCCCACTGGCTTCCTTCAGGATTTAGTAAAACAGGATCGGCATTGATACCATTGGATGAGCCCATTTAACTGATACATAACATCCTTTCTTGAGAAACTATCTCAGTTCTCCCTTTCAAGCTAGCAAAACTGGTGGCATAGGCAGCTATTAACAACCACATCATAACAATCTGACTTGCTAAAACATGCAAATGCGTGCATTTCTTTTCCATCCAACTTCACACACACATACACGCACACGCACACGCACACAAATCTGGAACAACAGAGCTGAAACACATAGCAAGGTTATTAAGTGGCATCAAAAGGAGGACAAAGGAAAATCTTGGCTGGTCAAAGAGGATCCCGGTGAGCAAACTGTAACACCGTTTTCTTGTACTCCCAAGAGAACAAAAAAAGAATGAGAGCACCAGAATGTGGGGGGAAATGAAATGAAAGAGTTTTCTTCTTGCAGCAGAGAAACCGGATGAAATCCATCATGGTGGGTATCCCAAGACCACAGCCAAAGATAAGGTGGCTGGGAATTCTTCCAGTTTTAACCCCAAACATATTTTGAGGGCCCCAGAACACACACACACGCACACACACACTCTCTCTCTCTCCCTTCCTCTCCCTCTCTCCTTCTCCCTCCCTCCCTCTCTCTCCCTCACCCCCTCTCTCAAAGGTCAATCTTTATTTATATACAAGCTGGCCTTTCAGCACCATTTTGAAGCATGTCAGATATTTCAATTCCTTGTTCTCTATTCAAAGTGAGTAAAATGAGATCAGAGGCAGTAAAGAGCCAGGCTCCACTTGTCACCTGCAGTAGCTCCAGGGATGTAGCCGAGGGAAGGAACTTCAGTGCACTAAAAACACAACTTGCTTTAGCTCCAAACTCTGCAAACCTCAGAGCACAAATCTCAGAAAAAAATAGAAAGATGTCCTCTTTGCCCCTTGCCTTGCTCCCCACCCGCCTGGAAACCCAAAGTAATTCAAAGGAAACCAAGAAGAAGAAGGGGGAGGGAGGGAAGGAGGGAGGGGAAGGCTAGGGGAATCTCCATGGATCCACACTTCACAAAATGACCCCATCACTTTAGAGGGCGGCAATTTGACATAATTAAGAGCACCTATACACGTGGAATAGATAGCAGAATCAGGACAGAAATGTTGGAATGTTGTATTCTTTTCAGTATTTTTCTAATAAAATAAAAAATAAATTAGGGCAGTAAAAAAACCAAAGAGCAAAGAAAGGCGGAAGCATCTTCAATTTTTTTCAAGAAGCCAACTACCGAAAGAGACTTTTGCTGTATGCTGGTCACACACACGAAGCTGAGTTTTAACAAGGAGCTTCAAGGGAAACAAGAGAGAGGCCAGTTCCAACAGTGGCAGGTGCTGTTATCTTGGAGTGGCAGAATCATGGTTACCAGTACCTCTCCCACATGTACCCTCACACATACACGGAGACATAAAACGCCGCTTGCCAACTTGAAAAAGGCCAGCTAATGAGAGGCAAAGGGAATTCAGAAGCTATTGGTGTGTGTGTGGGGGGGAAATGGAATGAATTGTGGGGCCAGGGCCAACAATCAACTGGAAGTTGTGTAATCCTCCAGTATTTTGTCCACCTCAATTTCAAAAATAAAAGAATCCCAACCAAGCCAATGTGGGTTGATTGGCGAGTGGCAATGGAGTGATCCCCGAATGTGGGTCTCTGCCTGCCTGCCTCCATGCAAGAGCATAGAGAAGGCTGGCAAAACCTACACACACACACACACACACACACACACACACACACACACACAGGCTTTGCCCATTTTTTTTTTAGGCTGAGCATCAAAGGAGAGCTTTCTGTAGAAGCTGGATGGAAAGGAGAGAGAGCCCCAAGGAGGATGACTCAAGCGCTGCTCTCCTTTCCTGCTGGCTTTCTGCAACTTGCGAAAGGTACAAAGTGCTTAGCCAAGCTGGTCGGGGCAGGCTTAACCTCAGAGCCAGCTTCTTCTCCGTGGGCAGAGGGGAAAAAAAAACGGTGGTATGTGGGGGCAAAGAGCTCCATGCCCCTCGGAAGTGGAAGCATGCTATTTTTAAAAGGATTTGGGGAGGGGGGAGCCTTGATAGCCACCTTTAGCATTTCTTCCCCCACTCCCATCCATCCAACCATCCATGCAAGTGCACCTCCCTCCCTCCCTCCATCCCGGGATAGTCCCGGACACAAAGCAACAGACCATCCACAAAACACAGGAGAGCCATAGGCGCGGGGTGGAACAGCAGGTGCCGTTTTGCCCTCACCGCCTGACCGAGTGGGCGGTGGGCAAAGAGGGCAAGGGGCCGTCATGCCCGACCGCCGCTCTTAACAAACGTCCCCTCGAGGGGTGTCTCGGTAAGGCAATGCCTGGCAGGGAGACCAAGCAAGCCACCCGGCCCGGGAAGGAACCCTCTCCCCTCCCCCCTTCCCCCCCGAAGCCTCCCGGTTCGTGCACCATCCTCTTTTGCCTCCTCCGAAGGAGGCAGCTCCGCTTGGCTGGAAGAAAAAAAAAAACGCCGCCGGCGCCACCGCTGCTTACCCTGAGCTGCAGTGAGGAAGCCCGCGCTGAACACCACCAGCAAAGCCTCGAATCGCTTCCACGCAGTCATCTCTGCAGTTATTCCACACACATAGAGAGGAGCGGCGGGCGAACCAGCTAGCGGGAAGCAGCCGAGGAAGGAGGCTGGTTGGTGGGGCGCGCGGGCGGGCGGTGAGAAGCGCGCGGGTGGTTTTGTGTGGAGGAGGGGGGTGAGACCTCGCGGGGACGCCCCTCAGTTGCGAGCGCGGCTTCTCGTCCGGGCCCCGAGTGCCGGAGGGACTAAGGCCGCCGGGGCCAAAGAGTCACCAGGCGATGCCAGGCGGCGGCGCAGCGGCCGGCGAAGCTCCGGGTGCCGCGAGTGGCAGCCGCGGCGGCCGAGCCTTCGACGCCTCCTCCCGCAAGACTGCCTGCCTGCCTCCGCTCGGCTCCTTCTCATAGCATCAAGTGCCGGCGAGCCCACTGCGGGGACGGGCGCGCTGGAAAGGGATCCTCCGCTCCGCGACTCTCTCCTCTTCCTTCCGAGGCAAGGAAAAACAACAGCCGGCAACCTCGCGACTACGTCGACGAAGAGACGCCAAGGCACGGGAGGCGAAGAGAAGCCACAGGGGAGGAAGGAGGCGGCAGGCTGTTGGAGAAGCAGCAGCAGCAGCAGCTGAAGAAGAAGAAGAAGAAAAAGAGGAGGAGGAAGAGGAAGAGGAGGAAAAAGAAGAAGACGGGAAAGGGCGCGGGCGTGAATGGAAGGGGTCGCCCCTGTCCCCCGTCTGGAGCAGACAGAGGGCTGAAAGTCCAACCGGGCGAGCAGAGCTGCTAGCGCCAGAAGAAGATGCTCAGGCTGCTGCCGCCGCCACCGCCGCCGTAGCAACTGCTGCTGCTCCTGCCGGACTCAACCATCTCTTCCCACAGAGAGGGGATGGAGACTGAAGCAGCGGCGGCGGCGGCGGCGGCGGCAAGCGCGCCCACCGAAGCCGGTGCCAGCCAGCAGCCGCCTTCTAGCAGCCCTCCGCGCCTCAGGGAAGGAAAAGCGAGGAACGCCGGGGCGGGTGGGAAGCAACTTTTTCTTTTTGGGGTGGGTGGGTGGGGTGGGGTGGAAGGTAGGTCTTCTTCAGGTAGGGGGGATGCTTTCCCAGGAGAAGGCGAGCGCGGGATCAAGGCGAAGAGAGCTGCCCCGCTTGGAATTGCTGAGGCGGCCGCGGGGCGTGAGGGGCAAGTGTCTGTCTCATTGCCCGGTGGACTTCTGAGCGAGTTTGTTGCTTCCGTCGAGGGGAAAGACATCAACCCCCCCTGCGTAGAAGTTGAAACATCACACAAACCCCAAAGGTGTTGCGGGGGGGCGGGGAGGATGGGGATACCCTAGGCTGGCTTCGTGGGATCTTCCCTGCCCTTTTCTCCTCAGGCAGCTTGGTTTCTAGAACTGTCCCTGAATTTATTTATTTTATTTGTCTGTATTTCCTATTCTTGAAGCTGCCTCAAATGCCCTCCTGGGCATTGGGCTAATGCTTCGGAATCACCACAACGTTCCCATTTTCTCTTCAAAGACATGGGGCCCACCTCAAAAAAGCAAAGGGACTCGTTGAACCAGCATCTCCTTTCTGCTGGTTTGGCTGCAAAGTAATCCTAAAGTAGCTCTCCCAGGACAGCAGGTAGAAAAACTGAAATGGATAGGCTGGTTTATTCCAGCATCATGGTTGATAGGGAAGAAAATAAATTTAACAAATAACAACTCTGGACAAATAAGCCTTTGACTATATATATATATGTTACTTTTTCTCCACAGAACCAGGGAGGGGTGGAAATCTGCGGAGAGAAAATGTTTCCCAGTAATGATAATGTCTCCCAGCAGAGAGAATTTTAAAAGGGAAGGCAACGCCAGACGAGGAGCCCAATTATTTTCCCAATTAAACAGATTATTAATGCTAGGCTATTTTTCATAAGTGGCATTTAAATCAGGTTAAATCTGCTGCTTCTGCGGTTTCCTTCTCTTCATTAGCCACATTTGCAAGTGACCCATTGAGGACTAGGAACCGTAATTGGAATCTCTTAATGGAAATTGCATAGGCTTGCACTCACTCATCAGACAGAGAAAGTGAGCAAGTGAGCAAACAACCCTTCAAGCCTCACTGAACAGGCCTCCGGTTTTTCACCATCAGCATCCGGAGAAAGAGCTAAACAACTTTACTTGATTGATGATTAAGTTGTTCTCCTAAGCCTGCAATGTACATATATTTGACCGAGTCCACTTTACAGTGTGCAATAAAAGCAGTCAAGGTGTGGATATTACTTTAAAGATGTTTTGGAGTAGAATGGAGAGTATGCATTTCAGCTGGTTCATCAAGGCAGACACAAATATTTGGAAGTGTAAACAGAACTGAAGTCCATATAATTTTCATATTCCAATACTTTCCCACTCTATTATGTTCCTAATGATGAGCATCAACAAGAGAAATGAATCTTTTTAAACCAATTCCAGATTTGCTTTGAGAAAATGTGATCCTCCCTCCCTCTCCAGTGTGTGGGTGTGAATGACAAAAATCCAAATGTCCAAAAACCTCATGTATCAAAAAGTTTTTATAGTCTTAAGTAAATGCATTTTAAAATCTACCCTGGATCATTTTGGATTTCACCACCACCACCAAACCCTTGCAAATTATCAAGCTACAAAGGAGTATAATATGATTTATCCCCTCAGCTATGTTCTACAATGTTTGTCTACTTATGCTGGCAATCAAAATAGTAAGGATCATAAGATGAGTTTCTCCATAATTACTTATGATAAATTCTTGGTAAAATATGTAAAAGTGTTCCTTCTCTTTGTTGATACAATGTTGGAACTAGCTGACGTGGGCAAAGTAGTCTGACTCTTTTAATCGGCTTGTATTTATAAGTTAATGTTGTTGTACAGTTCACACCTGTGAGAGGTGGGAAATCCTCAGACAACAGAATTCCATCTGAGAGATGTAGCATTGCTGCCATCTACTGGTAGATTTTATTTCAGATGCTGTGCCAGACAATTGAAAGCTCATTTAACTTGAAAATCCAAAAGGATTTATTAATATAGTTAAAATAAGAAAAGCATTCTTTCCTCTGAGAAGCCCAGCCCGTTGCTTATTCAGATGCCATTTTTTTCAGTGCAGTTCGGATTGGAACAAGTCCAGCTTGGAGCCCATGTGTCTTCAGGAATGAATCAGTGTCCTCATGCAAACAAGGAAAACCTCCAACAATCAGAAAGGAAAGGAAAGGAAAGGAAAGGAAAGGAAAGGAAAGGAAAGGAAAGGAAAGGAAAGGAAAGGAAAACAGCAGCAAACTAGTAAGGGATCTTTTTCAGCCATTAAATCCTAATAGCTCACTGTATTTTTGCATTATTTCATTCTACTTCCTCACAGTACAAAAAGCTTCCTTAGAATCAGTGTAGCTTGGCTTGCTCTTAGTTGCTTTCCCAGCAGCAAAATAATAATAACAACAATAACAACAACAACAACACACAAGTGTAATCTGGTTCAATAGCCAGACAACATCTTATAGAGTATGCATAGGTATATAATCCTTCATGTCAACATTTTGGCATAATCCTTCATGTCAACATTTTCACCTATTCAGATTTTCCTGAAAGATGCCTCATTTTCGTTCTTCAATAAAATAAAGCAATTTTCTCAAAACTTGACATAAGCAGAAATATCCAGGTTATAGAAGCCATGGGAGAAATAAACACTTCTAGTTCTCAGTAAGACAAGCTTTGAAAATATGGGGGGAAAAACAAAGCTGGAAAAACATCCTATGCATACAGTTATTGTTTTGTAATGAAATTACCATTTTATTTCTTTCAAGTTGCCATAGGCATTTTCTATTTAATGAAATTAGTTTTCTTTCCCTCCAAATGGAAACTGTTTCACTTCAGCCAGGTTCTCATGAAAACATGCAAGCTAAACTTCATTATTATATCTGACACTTTAAGTTTCAGATTTGACTCCTAGGATACAATCCTATGCCTGTCAGCATATTGAGAGGATCTGAAGGCCAGGCTTAAAGAACTGGTCACTAAAACCTCATCTTGAAAAATTAAACGTTTCAAGTTATTCTCACTCTTCTTCTCAAACAACAGGCCTGCTTCATCTTTCATTCTTTTCCAGGTGGAATTCCATGCTACAGATTCTGTAGAACAGGATTAGAATTGGTTTCAAGTAAGATTGGGATTCCTTTTCTTGGAAAACCATGGAATGATAAACATCTGAATCTTTTATTCAAACAGTGATGTTTTTTGAAGAGAGCACAAATCAAAGTAATTTGCTCTAATTGGACTAGGAAAAAAAGAGCTTTCTATTGTTATGTGTTAGTGTCATGAACAACACTGGTCTGGACAGCACAAACACTAATCCTGATAATCAACAAAAATTGCTCTTGTTTATTTAATCTGCAACTATGAAATCTGGCCAGACAAGGGCAATACTTATGCCCAGTCAAAGGAGGAATAGCATTAGCATGATCAATAAAGCACCTTTGAATTTTCTCAAATACCATAATTTACTATGAATTCTACTACTATTAATGAGAAAATCAGAATTCTTATCATATTATCAAACAGATAATAATATAGAAGGAAGATCAGGGGTAGACCATTAATAGTTAGTCACTGGGAAGAAAATAATGTAGCAAGAGGTGTTTAGCTTTGAGAAATTCAAATAACTCGATTCCAGCTTTTGTTTTTTGTGTTTAAAAGTGGAAGTGATCAAATTGCAGAGGGCTAGTTATCTGGTAGACTCCCTGCTTTAATTTTAAAGTATGATTTAATCCTGTTTACTGATATCTAGCATGAATAGCCCATCCAGAACTGTCTTGTAATGGGCAATGCATGTACAATTCCATTTATTGACCTCTAAAGAGGGCTACACCTTGTTTCTTTTGTCAGTGCTGTGCGCTTAACAGATTTACTTATTTGTCATACTTACACAGAGGAGGCTTTGATACCTATACATATGTGGTACATTCAGCAGTGGCTAGTAATAAACTTCTAAAGCTGGATGGGATAATTGTATCAATCAATCAGGTCTCCTAAATGCAGTAACTAACCTTGCTGGCACTGTTCAAATATTCCTTCTGCGTTTCATAAAAGAGAAAACAACACACAAAAATCAGCTTCCTCATCCATTACAAGCCCCTTCATTCTCTTATTGGCTATCATTTCCATTGCCACCTGTTGCCTGTGATTTACTGTTTATAAGCTGCAGTTTACAATTTGTAAACTACAGCTAGTGGCAACCGGAAGTAAATACCAGTGGAGGATACATTAGCCCCTGGCAAATTAGTATGCTTTGTATTGCCATGATAAATCTAAGACTTTCAAATCACTTCCAGACTATTGCTTAAATAAAACACAAAGTCCAATAGCTTGGCCAAGTTATAAGCATAATTGAAATCAATAAAATACAGATATTATAGGGAATGAAACAGGAGAATTTGTAAAAAACAAAGAGATACAAGTTAGGCAATAAAAACACATTAAAATGAATTATGTTTATCTTAGTTTCAAATCTATGTTGCTAAACAAAGAATAATTTTTTTAAAAAACCTAAATTTTGTTAGTTTTTCTTTCTGTTTCAGTGGTGAAGTTCCAATCAAAATAAGGCTTAATTATTGGTGCCAGCTTGTTATAAGAAAATTCAAGGTTTATTCATTTCTTGACTAGGCCCCATTTGGCTATATTCATACATCACAAAGTCATACATGAAGGTTTATAAAAATAGTAATAGTGATAGCACTTAGACATATATACCACTTCATAGTGCTTTACAGCCCCTCTAATCAGTTTACAGAGTCAGCATATTGCCCCCAACAATCTGAGTCCTTATTTTACTGACCCTGGAAGGGTGGAAGGCTGACTCAACCTGGAGCCGATCAGAATCAAACTCCTGGCTGTGCAAAGTTAGTTTGCAATACTATACTCTAACCACTGTGCCACTACCACAACTACATGACTATATAGTGGAGAGCTTATCAGGGCATGATGCGGTGTACCTGTGCTTACAGCAATCTCTTTTTCTGTGCTGTGTCCTCTTGATACCTGCTTTCTTCCAACTCCAGATCGTACCTGAAGCGTAAAATAATCTTTCAGCATTCTGTTAGGTTTCTTCTTATCCTGACCTAGGTTTTGTCATGGATGCGGTATGACACATTTCAGCCATTCTGTGGGTGGTACAGTAATATGACAGTAATATGAAGGATGCACTTCCTCCTCAGCTGGCTGTAGATGTGCTCCTTTACTGCTGATCCCTGGACAGTTTTCAAAGGCTGTTTTGCTGTGGACAGCGACAAATCTGGTTTTTCAATTCAAGTTCTCCCCTTCTAACAGGGGTGGGATTCTACCAGTTCGGGCAAACTGGTTTCTCTGAAGATCAGCTGTGAGTGAATGCATAACTTACTGGATTTAGCTTTAGCAAATACTGGGTGGAACATAATATCTTTCTTTGCCTAATGGAACATTTTTCACTCTGTCTCCCAAAGTTTGGTACTGCTAAGGAAGCACAAGAAACAAATCTGAATAGGCTAAAGAAGCTAGAGTAGGGGGGGAGGATTTCTAGCCACAATGTTCTCCATCTCTGCAATAGATGTTCTTTCAAAAGAGTTGCCTTCAGTTAAGGGCATTAGGTCTTTGTTCTCTCTACAGGGAAATCATACTGTAGTACATTCATTCATTGTATATTTTTAACGGGGAAAAAATTGTAATTTGAGCTACAAAATAACATGAAACCTTATCACCGAATAGAAGGTTTCTTCCCTTTCTTCTTGTTTCCAAAGGTCAGCAATGTATTGCAAAACTAGTAAGATAAATCTTCCATAAGCATGTAAGGAAAAATATAAAGCAATTTGAGTTACAATTGTCCAGTTCATTTACTGGAATTCATATTTAGTAGAGTAGAGTAGAAGGATAGGATAGGATAGGATAGGATAGGATAGGATAGGATAGGATAGGATAGGATAGGATAGGACAGAACAGAAAATAGAATAGAATAGAATAGAATAGAATAGAATAGAATAGAATAGAATAGAATAGAATAGAATAGAATAGAATAGAATAATACATGCCTCAATAGAAGTCTGCATCTCTGAGCTTTCTCTCTTAAAGATGAGGGACCAATAGTATATTAGCATTGTTTTCATTCAACAGACTAAACACACGCTTAGGGCACCAGGCCCAAAGGGGGCACCACAAAGTTAAGACTATGGCTTCATTTGTACAGTTTGTCAGTGCTTAGGGCAACAGTGAGCCTTAATCCGCCACTGTGCAGGACCACAGAAGGAAAAAGAAAATACCACTTCTTGTAAGAAGCACTGAAGTGGAGAACCTAAGAATATCAACCTTACGACTGAGGAAAGCCAGTAAAAATACAGGAATAAAAAGGGAGCACTTTGCTTGTTCTCTCCAATACTTAAAGTCCATAAGAGTGTGTTAAAAAGGTGCAAACTATTAGTCTTTGGGAACTGTATCTCCAATGTTTACAGCCTGCTCATATACTACCTCCCAGAAGATTTGGAGCATAATGACATCAGTATTCAGGTGACACTTGGTTCATTCTCTTCCTTTCCTTTCCACCTGAATTAGGAGAGGCTGTGCATTTGCTTGACAGTTGCCTAGAGGCAATCTGAAGCTCAATCCAGATAAAACAGAGGTGTTGTGGATTTCAGACCCGGGACTTTGGAAGGTGGCCTGACATGGCTTTGGTCGCATTCCACTCAAAGGAGCAAGGGGGTAACTTGGAGTCTCTCCTTGATTCTAAGATCACTAGAGGCATACGTCACCTTAGGGACATAAAGGGCCTGTGCTTAACTTTGACTGCCATTCCAGTTATTACCTGTTCCTAATACATTCCGACTTATTTGCTGTAATATACTGAAGACAGACTGAAAGTTGTAGCTGGTGCCAAACGCAGCCACTTTGTAAAGTAGGGCAGCAAAATGGAAACGTGTGGCATGGATACTTAGAGCGCTCTCCTGTAAATAAAAAAGCCAAAACCGAGATCTTGATACTAGTTTATAAAGCCCTTAATGCCCAGGATCCAAATATTTAAAATACTGTTTCTCCTGGTACTACTTTCTGTGCACAGCCACATGAGATCAACTAGGGTAGCCACCTTCGTGGTCTCACCAGTGAGTCTTGTATGCAGTGCAATGAATAAAAGGAGGATCTTTGCTATGGATGGTGTCCCAGTTTTGGAGCTCTCTTCTGGAAAAAATACGTTTAAACCCCATGGTATTGCTTTAAACATCAGTAGAAGATATACTTGTTCATTTAAAGCTATCGGAGGGTAACAACAGCCTGAGGACCAGATTGACTTTTAGAATTCCTCTTAATTGACCCTTATTTTAAAGTATTGTACTTTTATTGCTGTTTTTATGAGGGTTTTGTTTACTGTTTATTGTTTTGTGAAATTATCTTTATGGAAATTTGTTTATTTTTAAATATTCTTTCATAGTAACTTATTAGAGTTCTTGAAAAGACCAGTAAACAAATCAATGATGTTTATAATATCTTTAATTTAACAGAATGAATCCAGAGTAAATATCTTTCTTGATGCTTTTTTCTGTCCCCCACCCCCCACCAAAAAAGCTGAATCGTCCAGCAAACAGCTTTATGAGGACATAGTGAGGAGATTGAACCTACCTTAGTAGCAAATAAACAGTGCTGACCTTTTGCAAAATCCAAGGGGTCAAGTCCACCAAAGAAGCCCACTAGAATAGGCCCATCAAACTGTGCCTGCTTGGTAACTTATAACATTTCTTTAACTTCTGAAATCCCTCATATAAAATTATAGCAGAGAAAACAGAAGGAATTGAATTCAGTGAATCTACATTTGGAAGTTTGGGAAGAATTTGAAGGAGGGGGACAGAGGACATGAGAGACAGAGGAACGGGGTGCCTTGGTGATAGTTCCTCACACCCACATCGTGCATTTGGACTCTCGCAACGGTCCATACTTGAGGTCACTTTTCAAATCTACTCAGAAGCTTCAGTGGAGGCAAAATGCAACAGCTTGCATAATGGTAGGAGAGAATCATTTTGATGTTTCCAGCCCCAGGCTACCCTTATGGTCATAGATTTAAGTTTAAAAAAAATTTACTGTGGATGTTTTAATTGTCTTCTTTTGTGTACGCTGCCAACATTAATTGCAGCAGGATTGTGGAGAGATAAAAACAGTAAGTAAGCTTTCATAACACTGTTTGGTTTCTGTATGTTGAATGAAACATACTTTTTTTCTTCATTGCGGGAATTCAGATGTATATCTGTATGCACATGGGTATTTAAATAAATAATATGTTTTTAATCAACCTCATCACTTATCTATCATTTTCAAATATGAGAGGTTGATTGAACACAGTCACACAAAACATTTTACTAATTAAAAATTGTCAAATTAATACTGGCCATAAAATACCTGAAGGAAGATGGGCTAGGAAAGAAAAACTGCAGAGTACCGGTAGCGTTGAAAAGAAAGAGTCAGATCATCTGCAGTAAAACAGCAAATTGCTTTCTGAGCATTATTTTCAGTTGGTTGTGATTCTTCTGATGCAGAAGAAATCTCATTCTAGCTTCAGTTTTACCCTGGATCTCAGTGCCATGTCTGATAGAGAGGAATTGTTTGCTTTTAGGTAGGCTTAACTTTGTACTTTTCTTGACTGCAACTTTTGCAAGGATTATCTAAACCTAGTTTTTCAAGTATCAGGATCTGTCAACTCTGCAAAGGCTTTGGAAGATTTCCTCAATCAACAGAGGGATAGAATCAAGGCCATGTGAAATGATAGTACTGCTTTATACTGCGCTAGTGAGACCACATTTTGATATACTGCACCCAATTCTGGTCATCATGATACAAAAAAGATGTTCAGCTCCTAGAAAATGTGCAGAAAAGAACAGCAAAGATGGTTAAACCATAAGATGAACCCTTGAGAGAACTAGGTATGTCTAGTCTAGCAAAGAGAAGGGTTATGGGAGACCTGACTGTGAGGAATGGAGTAGAGTAGAGTAGAGTAGGGTAGGGTAGAGTAGAGTAGAGTAGAGTAGAACAGAACAGAACAGAACAGAACAGAACAGAACAGAATAGAATAGAATAGCAGAGTTGGAAGGGACCTTGGAGGTCTTCTAGTCCAACCCCATCTAGGCAGGAAACCCTACACCACTTCAGACAAATGGTTGTCCACTGTCTTCTTAAAAACTTCCAGTGTTGGAGCATTCACAACTTCTGAAGGCAAGTTATTCCACTGATTGATTGTTCTAACTGTCAGGAAATTTCACCTTAGTTTTAAGTTGCTTCTCTCCTTGACTGATTAGTTTCCATCCACTGCTTCTTGTACTGCCCTCAGGTGCTTTGGAAAAGCTTGACTGTCTCTTCTTTGTGGCAAGCTGTCAGATATTGGAACACTGCTATCATGTCATCCCTAGTCCTTCTTTTCATTAAACTAGACAAATATGTGAGGGGTTGTCACATAGAAGAGGAGGTCAATCTATTCTCTAAGGCAGTTGAGGCCAGGATACAAAGTAATGGGTGGAAGATCATTAAAGGGAGATCCAACCTAGAACTAAGGAGAAATTTCCTGACAATGAGAAAAATTAATCAGTAGAATGGTTTACCTCCAGAAGTTGTGGTTGCTCCATCAGTGGAGGTTTTCAAGAAAATACTGAACAGCCATTTATCCAGAAATATATAGTGTCTCCTGCCATGGGCAGGGAGTTGAACTCGAGGTCCTACAAGATCCCTTCCAACAATATTATGGAAAGGAAACATGAGCATAAAAGTCAAGATGAAATATGTAGGGTGTTGCCAGAAATTACGTCTATGTAATTGCACAATAACAATATGGAAAATATATACAGTTGTGTAGGAGAAATAAATAAACTAAAGCATTTTAAGGAGTGGGTCTGATCCTCATTCAAGCATTTATCCAAGCATTTAGTAAGTGTGAATTAGGTTGCAAGTCAACATCATTTTTCTTGCTCAGGTTGGTGCTTTGTTCCACACAGCTTTTACTGTAACACTCTGTAATTTTATCAGGATAATAATTTAATTTCCTTAAAGAGCAGTCCCTTGGACTCATCTCTTCCAATCTGAATCCCCCACTTGAAAATTGTATCTGGCAGATGAAGAACTGAGGGATCAGCTAAAATATCATATTCTACCTATTGACTGAAAATATTTTCTTGTATTTTCTCAAAGTAACTTGATATGGTAACTCTAGTTTGTCCCTACAAAGTCAAAGGCAATTTATCTATCTTGCTATCAACTTTCATTGGACTGATGCATTTCAAATATTTATTTCAGGTGAGATATTTTCTTGGGAATAATTATCCCTAAATGTTTAATGGAGTCGGTGTGGAATTCAAATTCTTTCTTTTTTTAATAAAAAATTTATTTGGGTTTTCACAAAACATAATACAAGTAAAATTTCATTTTTGGAGAATAGCATGGTCCCAAGTTATCACTTCTCCATACAGACAAAAATTCAATGTCATATTCACCTTTATGTTCTATTTCATATCTTATTACTATTTTAACATTTTCTCAATAATTTTTCCCTACCCTTAGTTTTCTCAATCTTACTTTTAATTAACTCATTTGTTTCTAAATTCAATTATATATATCTTTTTCTAGGTTTCAATATCTTTCTAATCATTATATTTATAGTTTTGTCTGTCCTGTTTCAATTTCATATTTTCTTTTCTCATTAAACAATATTTCCTCCCGTAGTTACTGATTGGAGTATGACACCTTTACATCTTTTAACTTTTATCCCTTCAACTCTTATTTAAACTTCAATTTATGCCTTTACAATTATAACATTCACTATAACACATAACTTCCAGTTGAATTCTGCTTGGTACATTCTTAAAATACGTACTAAGTTCTTAAAGAAAAAGTATATATATATATATAAATAACAATAATAAATAAAATACTTATTCTATTCCAATTCAGCTTTATCATTAGTGTTAGTTATAATCTTTAACATCTTTAACATTTCTTTTCAACAGGACATCATACTTCTAGGAACACTTATAATATTTCGATTAATTTTTTCATGTTTCTTTCATATTCCTCTTCACTTAAATTTTTATAACACATTAATGATAATTAAAATGTTCCCCTCCTTTCCTCATTCCATTCTCTCATTCTCTTTATTTCATTTATTTATTAAACATTCCATTACATTACAATGAGTATTTTATCTATCATTTTAATCACACTTGTTTCATATTTTCAAAGTTCATTTCTATTTCTAATATAACAATATTATCTTATGTACCCTTACAGAATCCCCCTTTCAATTAAATGTTCACCCATTATCTCTGTGTCTTTTAAATAGGCTTATACCCTTAACCTTTGTATATTTTCCCTGTTTCTCTTATGTCCTGTTTCTGTCCTTTATAATTTCTTTTCCTTTCCTTCTTTCCCCTTCTTCTCCCTTCCCTTTTTGACCCCCCTCTCTCTAATTCTGATTCTCTCTTCTGTAATCCTCTCTTCTGTTTCTTCCTAATATTGTAATTACTTTTCAAACTATTCTTTTTTTAGGTTGTTTTTTCAAATCTTAAATTTTTCACTCTCTTTCCTCACTTTCCTTTCTTTTCCCCACATAGAAATACTTGGTCATTGAAGATGGCTTCTTCTTTGTCCCGCCCTTCTTGTTCTCCAGGCATTTCTTGTTGTTTCTCATAGTTCAGGATCTCCATTTCTAAAAATAGAAATACGAAGCCAAAAGAACATCTTCCTTCTTGTGCATCTTCTTTCTGTTTTTTAAGTTCCATTTGCAATTCTTCCAAGAGTGATACCATTTTAAAAACTTTTAAACAACCACCCAATTAATTTTAGTCCTTTAGATCCAATAGCCAAAAATCCAAAAATCACCAAGTAATCCAAAGCTGTTTCTTCTTGCTTCTTTTTTCCACTTTCTCTTCCTGGGGTTCTCTTATCTTGTTACAAAGTTTCCATTAAAATGTATCTTTTAGGAATCTTGTTAAAGTTTCACTGTTAATTCCTTTCACTTCAAGGTGGTCTCCTCCATTTTTCCAGATCCCACTCTTGTTTTTTTCCTTCTTTTAAAAGTTTTTGAAAACCCAGAAATCTTTATTATCTCTTTGATGTTTTTTTCCAGCTTAAATATCTGTTAATGTCAAAGTGGATTTTTGCTGATTTCTTGCTTAAATCTCTTAGTTGTCAATATAGGGAAGAAAAGAAAAGAAAAACCAAATCCTTTCCCTTCCTTCTCTCATTCGTTGCTTCAAAGTCTTCCTTGGGAGCAACGTTATTCTTTATATTTCAAATTCCAGGGTACTTTATATTGTTGCTTTTTCAGTTTGACCTGGTCAGCCAAAACTTTCTTTTCTTATCTTCCTCCTGCACATTCTTTTCCAGTTGAGTTCTTCTTTGAGGTAGCCATTTCTGACCACCTCTGCAACCACCTTCAGGAAAGGGAGTAATGGCCAGCTGGGGAGGAGAGATGCGACTCTCCTCGACCCTGCTGGCAGTTTCCTCCCTTTTCACCACCTCTATGGGGTGACTTATCCCTGAAACCAGCTGGCTCAAGGTGCTCCAGCGGCGAGCACAGATCAAAACCGCACATGGTCACGGATTTCAGTCTATCGCGAAGAAGCTCAAACTGGAAGCCTGTGCGGAATTTGAATTCTAATCTTTACTGATAGTGGTAAGAATGCTATTACCAGTTGGTATGATATTAAACCTTTTTTATATATTCTAATAGAATTTTAGTTCATTTCTTGAAAAGTATAAATAAGGATGTCTTACAATGATTGAAAAGGTCCAAAATATTACTTGCATATAATACAAGCATAGTTACATTGTTTCATGAAGTTGTGAATATTATATCATTATTTTATTAAGCATTCCAGAGATATCAAAACCAAATAAGAAGAGAAAAATGACATCCTTGACATATACCTCCTCACATTTTGATAAAAGAAGAAATAATCCTACTTAAAATCACCTTCGCAAGGTGTTTAAAATAATATTTTTATTAAGAAATCAATTCAGTAGGAAATCCTGTCTTGAATATTTTTGTTGCCCTTTATCCAAAACTATTATAGCTTTTTTTCAAATAACTTATGAGGATGTAGCATAGATTTGTCTAAGAAAATTAGTATTGGCAGTTTAACTTTCAATTTCTTTCCTAATTGCCTAGCATGGAATTTGCCCTTTCACAGACAGATGTCCATAAATGCCTACAAAAAGATCCTCAGTTTTAACTAGTTGATTAAACTTCCCAGGTGAGAGATTTCCAAATGTTTTAATCCTTTAAAAATCATTCAATACAAGCAAAATGTCCCTGTAGATCCATTCTTTGAGACTATGAAGCAGTTGGTTAAAGGTTCAGGATAGTTGCTTTGAGTCACTCCCAGCATCTTCTGAACATTCATGTCAATTTCTATGTGAGCGAAGCACTTTGCACCATGATTTTCACCAGACCAGTCAATAGATACTTGGGGAGAAAACTTTTTTTTAAATTAGAAAACCCAGAAAATTAAGGAAGATACAGTTAGCTGGAGAAATGTATGATAGAAAATGGCTGGGGAGAGGGGGATTGCCTTAAGAACAAGGGAGGAAACTTTGGGAAACATTCTGAGACAGTATTAAAAAACATATTTTGATGCCAAATGTCTCTGTATCGGTTCCCAGCCTCACTCTGGGGAACACAAAAAGATCTCTGCCCAAAACCTCAGGGAGCTAGTGAAAGACAGCAAGGACAATACTGACCTAGATAATTTAGCAAGTGATCTGATTTGATATCAAGTACATAACTATGTTCCCATGGAGTTGTCTTGCTGCTTGTATTCTTCTTTTCACTACTGCTCTTTGTAACTTCTGCAGTTTTGTTTGACTTTTTTTTAAATCCTTATTGCTGTCAGCTGCTTTGAGATTTTGGTGATAAAGCCAGATGTGTTCTAAGCAGCAAATCTAAATATAGTTTCTAAGCTGCACGAGAGACTTGAGGCAGATACACTGTTTAGCTTATTAAAAGTGCTTATTTTGTTCCTGCTTCTCAACCTTCCAAGCTGGATTTAGGAATAATCCCAGACTAAATCCCACCATTTATATTTCTTGTTCATTTTTTCTGGTTATTAATCATTTCTCTTAGCATTTTGCATCACCACATTCCGTCTGTCTCTTGATTCAGGCTTATTTTCATCTGTAAGCATTGAAAGTAATGGTCTTAGTTCATAAGGTACTTTAGTATCATTTTACAGGTTTATTCATTAATTTAATTGTGTCTCCAGTTATAAAACAAAAACCCAGAATTCAAGAATGAATTAACCCTAACATTTAACCTTAAAAAAGGTATTCACTGATTATTATAAATCACCTTTCATGAATTAGTCAAAATCAACAGAAGTTAATCTAAAGGAATCCAAAGTGGGGTAGCGTTTATATTGATTTTTCTAAAAAGTAAATGTACATTAAATTGTGTCAGGAACTTTAATAAAGCACACACACAAAATATAAGGTATTCTTATTTTCTTTTGTACTCACCAGTGATTTGAGAATTGCAGTGAAGATAGAGCAAAGAAGCCTTCATGAAATAAATATTTAGAGAAAACCCTTCATTGAACAGATTATTGAAAAATTAGCATCTTCCTCCTTTAGTCTCTTGTAATGCACTTTTTCTTACCAGAGACAAAACTGGTGATGTGGCCCAGTTTATACTGATACTGGATGCAGGCTAATAGTGTGTACATTCAAGGTACAGACATTAAAACTCTAATCTTGATTGACATACCTCCAGCTGTTTTGGGAGTCTTTTGGCTCTGTCATTTGTTCCCATCTATGCTGTCTGTCTTTGCCCTTGGAAAGAAATGTGCAAACTCAGAAGAATTCTAAGGCAGCCATTGACGTGGTGCTGCTTGAAGCAGTTTATGAGCAACCCTACAAAATTCATAGATGGGTAAGCTTCTGATTTTGAGACACTATCAAAATCCAAGTCCCTTGCTTTCTTTTCTTCTTTTTTTTCCAGAAGAGTGGCCCTGTAATCTTGGTGAAAAGGCTACTGCTCATTTAAAAATAGAGTACATTTAATCAGGTCATCAGATGCATCACTCTTTCAAAGACCTTTTGTGACTTTCGGTGAGGCAGAAAAATGCTTTCTTCTTAGAAATCTTTAACTGTGAATTTTACATATTGTCAATGTCCTCTAATTCCTTAAGCAAAGCTCTATCTTCCACCTGCAAAGCACATACATGAAACTACTACAAGGATTCTATTACAGAAAGTGTGAGCCTGCAATATCTCATTTCTTTCCAAGTGTGAAATAGAATGAATCTAACTCGCATACTAATACGATCTTGCTCAAATTACAAGAAAGAGCATTCTCTAAATGCACACTGTTTCTAATATTCATTTTTTCACCCTCTAAATCATTTCTTTCATTAGCAGAGATTACTATTAACCCTCAAATCTGTGCTGTGTATGTGAATGTGCATAGATTCCTAAGAACTCTTAACAGTGAAGCAACAATTAGGTTAAGCATCCACAGGGAAAATTTACCAATATTGTGTAGTAAGTTGTGGGGGAGAGCATAAACCAATTCCAGTTTGCTTTTAAAGAACTCTGGCCAAATTTCCTGCATTTCTTTGTTTCTATCTTTCATCCTCAAAATATGCCAGTTAGGTGAAGTTGGGGAAAAATATTACTCAGGGAACTCCAGCCTAAATGTAAAAGGAGAGAGAATGGGAATGCCCACATGAGTTCAAAGAGATGATATGAAAAGGAGATGTATTAATATTGGCTTTAATGCAAGTACAGATTCAGATGTAATCAAGGACTATCTGGGGCTTTCTACCTTCAAATTTACTCTGAAATCTCACTTTATTGACAATTGAGTAACTCTAATGTTCAAGTGACTTCTCCCTGTTTGGATTGGGGCATGTGAGCCTTGAAAAAAATTCTCTTTTTTTTTTTCCCTACTGTTCTCTGGAAGCTTTTTGCATTTTGGTCAGGCTGCTGCCGCCTTTCATCTATTCTATTATCAACCCTCTCCTTAAAAAAAAAAAAACCCAAACCCAAACCCTTTCTTAATCATTGGAAAGAAATAAAATCTAGCCACCTCTAAAGGTGATTGGCAACCAGATTGTTGTAGCTGTGGCCTTTTATTCATAGCTGCCTTTGATTTGCAACTCGCATCATAGGAGCACTGAGTCTTACCAGGAGCAACTGTAGGGTCTTCCTCATATCTGTCTGTATTGATACCTACAATCAAGATATTTTTGCCTTGAAATAGTTTTTTTCTCCCATTAAGTGACCTTGCAATTAAAGCTTAGCTGATGGATGGACATGAGCATTGTTTAAGTGATCTGAACTAATCTATAAACAAATCCCTAAGCTAATCTATATCACAATATCTCTTTTTAAGACTAAAAAAAAAGCATATGCAATAGGGCAGGCTGTCAAATTACTGGCCCATGGGCCAGATGCATCACACTCTGGCCACGCCCACACCCGATTTAGCAAAGGGAGGGAAAGTCCTGTTATGTCATGTGGCGCTGCTGTGATGTTGTGAGTTTGACACCTGTGCAATAGGGTAAAAGAAGCTCTTCAGGAGATTGGAGTTTTGTTTTTCTTTTTCTTTGGCCTGTTTCCCCGCTCTGAAGAAGCAAACAATAGCACTGCTGCAGGATTTTTTTCAGCAGCAAAACCGCCACGGTTTATGGTAATATTGGAAGGCACATTTCCAGCTCTGAATGTAGTTCTGATCTTACCATTAAAAAAGAATCAAAATACAACCCAGAATACAAGTCACCAAGCACAATGGTTGTGCTTCATAAGGCAGCATTATTTTCAGCATCTGGGGTGGGCGACACACACACACGCATGACAACTTCATTTGTATGAATTAATTAAAAGCATATCAAGTGTTGTAGCAGAATATATAAATCAATAGGACAAACAGCTAGTTTCAGGGTTGAACAGTAAGGAAAATGACATCTTTGCTGCAGGTTTACTTACTGTTCCCTTGGAATGTAGTGAGCCCATAAAATGTGTGTTGCTATAAAAAAGCTGAATGTTAACATTGAATATATTATCTGAAAAACTGAAAGAATGATTTAAGAGTTGGATTTCATTAGCAGTGTGGAGGTAGGTGGGAAGAGAGATTACTAACAGTGCAATTCCCTGCAAGTCTGGTCAGAGGTCAGTCCCACTGAGGTCATCCTAATCTGTGTCATTTTCATATTTTGAAATTGGTGAAGTAGGTGAAATGTTAGGGGATCTTTGCCCAAGGAAGCTCCTATTGGTAAAATAGATACCAACTGGGATCTGAACTCCAGTCTTCTATGTCAAAGATGGCACTCAATTAGACTATCCAACTGCTCACATATACACATATACAAAAATACACTATCTGTATGTTTTCAAAACATATATCTAAATATAAATATTTTTAGAAAACTTCTACAAAAGGTCAGACCTGGAAGATTTTTCCACATATTCAAAACAGCCTTCCCTAACTTCATTCTCACCATCCCTTTCAACAAGAGGCGACTCTAGGGCAAGGAACCAGCTTGGAGAAGACAGCTTTAAACTGATTAAATTGCTGAAAGGATTGATACAAAATCTTTTTAAACAGTTTGCTGGTGCACAAAATTTGTGTCTACAGTTCCATTTAAAGGGGTTCTACTGAAATTGTGAAGAATAAAACATTTACATTAATTCATGAATGGTGAACTATTTGTTTTGGTCTTTCTGCAGGTTTGCTTTAAATCCTATCCTCCCCCTCACCCCCAATTTTACAACCCTATTTTGAGATGTGAAAGAGATGGTGATATATGTGAAAACTGTTTTTGGTTCCAAATGTTTATCATGAGCAATGATTTTCATTGTTTTAATTAATTTCTTTTTCATAAATGGCCTTGTAGAAGAACACCTTCAACAACAACAACAACTTCTTCTTCTTCTTCTTCTTCTTCTTCTTCTTCTTCTTCTTCTTCTTCTTCTTCTTCTTCTTCTTCTTCTTCTTCTTCTTCTTCTTCTTCTTCTTCTTCTTCTTCTTCTTCTTCTTCTTCTTCTTCTTCTTCTTCTTTCCTCCTCTTCCTCCTCCTCCTCCTCTCCTCCTCCTCCTCCTCCTCCTCCTCCTCTTCCTCCTCCTTCTGGTTGAATAGAACTTTGAGAGAAAATTGAGAAAATATAGTCTTCCTTCCCACAGATTACAAGGCCAAAAATGAAAATAAAGATTTTGAGGAATGAAACTGTTTTTATTTCATTCTTATTCATTTGTTCCTTCAAAGGGTTCTTAGCACTTCAAGTTGGGTAAAGGTATCCTCCTACATTCTTGCTTTTCAGCTCTTATTCAATTTTGGTGAAAGAGAATATATTCTAGGAAGAGAATTTTGGGGACAATTCCATTGGGGGAGTGTGATGTTCTTGAACTTATTTAGTTATAGGATGGTGAAAGATTGTTGTGAACCACAATGTACAGTAATCTTTCCACCAATTTTCAATTTTCCTGGGTTGGCCCACTTCATTAAGTTCCAAAATAATCTAACATGAGAGAACTGCACTCATTTGAGCTTTTCTGCATTAAAAAGATCAATATTACCAGTTCCATTGATTAGGGATCATCATCTGGTGGGACCGAGAAAAAATATTGGTGGACACCCCTTCTTCATGAAATAACACCCCGAGTGCTTTTCCAAAAGGCCTAAAAATGTGGTTTTGACAGTGGAATGGAGACAGAACCAATCAACTGGTTGATTTGATTGTGTTGTTGCTGCCATCAGGAGATTAATAGGTTTTATTATATGGTGGGTTTTTTTAATTTTGTAATCAGACCAGAATCATCTATATGTGATTTAAGGGGCTACATATATTTTTTAATTAAATAAATCAATTTTAAAAGTCACAAAATGTCTTTGAAAACTGTTCTACTTTTCTGGATGCTAACATCCAGGGCTGGTTTATTGACTATTCTAAAGAACGCTTTTTGCCGTTCTTTCAATGGATTCTTTCAATTTTTCTACTATATATATATATATATATATATATATATATATATATATATATATATATATATATATATATATATATATATATTTTTTTCTGAGGTTCTCGGTATTTATATGTAGATCTTTGGTTGTTCGGTTTTCTCCGCGTAAGATTTGAAGTATCTAGGCAACGTTTCGATGAAGTCTCATTCATCATCTTCAGGCTTCTGTCTCCAGCTCTGTGCTTCTCAGAGTAATGGAGATTGCAGCTGCTTCCTCCTTTTAACTGCCAGTGGGGTGGAACTTGATTGGGTGGGGGCTTGGCTGTGTTCTGATTGGGTGGGGTGTGTTCTCATTGGTAGGGGGTTTGGCTGTGTTCTGATTGGTTGGGGGTTAGCCGTGTTCTGATTGGTTGGAGCGTGTTCTGTTCAGGAGGGGCTTGGTTGTGCTCAGGTTAGTTTTAGTTGCTGGGGATTTGAGCTGGAGAGTTGTGATCTTGCTGTTTGGCTTCTAGTTCGTGGTCCTGCTGCATCTTCATAGTGGGTGTTGGTTGGCTTCATGTATGGCTCAGAGGGGTTTGAAGTGTGTAGTGATGCAGCTGCAGTGCAGCTTCTGGTCCATGGTCGTTTCTCATTTTCTGAATGGGTGGGAGTCTGTTTTCTACATGGAAGTGTGGTGGTGGCATCTTGTGTGGCTCTCATGGGTGTGGGTCCAGTGTCCTTCTTCATGTTAGGTACTCGTCTGTTCATGAGGGCGGGTTTCCAAATGGCTGGAAGGCGGGAGGTGTCATCTCGTTTGTTCATGCTGTGTGGGCGTTTTTCATCTCTATGGCTTCTCTGATTATTCTGCTGTTGAAGTGTTCGGTTTTGCGATAGTTCTGGTATTTTTAAAATCAATTTCATGTCCTGTGGCTTTGAGGTGTTGGACCAGGGAAGAGGTCGTTTCTTCTTTTTGATTGAGTTCTTATGTTCTTCAATGCGTGCGCTTATTCTTCTGTTAGTTTGTCCAATGTATGTGTTAGGGCAGGCTGTGCAGGGGATTTCGTATACTCCTTGGTTTTCTAATTCGATTTTGTCTTTGGGGTTTCTTAGGATGGTGGATATTTTTTGTTTGTGCAGAATGCTGTTTTGATGTTGTGTTTTTGGAGGATCTTGCTAATTTTGTCTGTAGTGCCTTTTATATATGGGAGGAGGGCTTTTCCGTTTTCTTGTTCTCTGTCTTGGATTTTGGTTGGGGCTTCTTTTTGGATTAGGTGGGTAATCTTCTTTCTTTGGAATCCATTGGCTGTGAGTACGTTGGTGAGAGTGTGTAGTTCGGTTTTTTGGTGTTGTTCATCGGCTAAGCATTTTGTTCTGGAGATGAGTGTCTTGGCTACGGAATTGATCTGTGCTGGGTGGTGGTGTGAGAGTGCATGTAGATAGCGGTTAGTATGTGTTTTCTTCTGGTAGATGGTGTGTCCTAGGGAGCCATCGGATCTTTTGTATACCAAGACATCTAGGAAGGGAAGTTGATTGTTGGCTTCTGTTTCCATGGTGAATTGTATTTTGGGGTGTAGACTGTTGAGGTATGTGAGGAAGTTGTTCAGTTTTTCTTTCCGTGTGGCCAGATTATGAAGGTGTCATCTACGTATCTGAGCCAGAGTTTGGGTTTGTGGTCGTATTTTTCTAGAGCTTGTGTTTCAAAGTGTTCCATGTAGAGGTTTGCGATGACAGGTGAGAGGGTGATCCCATAGGTGCTCCTTCTATTTGTTTGTATTTTTGTCCATTGTAGGTGAAGTAAGTATTGGATAGGCAGTGGTTGGTTAGATCTAGGATGTGCTTGGGGGTTGTATTTGTTTTGGATGGCTGTCAAGGCTTCTTTTATTGGCACTTGGGTGAAGAGGATGTGACATCGAAGCTTACTAGTAGGTCGCTAGGTTGTAAGTTTTGTTTCTTTATGATCTCGATGAACTGGAATGAGTTTCTTACGTGTGAGTTGATGGATTCTGCATAGGGTTGTAGTTGTTTGGCAAGAAATTTGGCCAGGTTTTGTAGAGGTGAGCCTATGGAGCTGACTATTGGTCTGAGTGGGGTTCCTTCTTTGTGTATTTTGGGGAGACCATAAAGCTTGGGGCATCTGGATGATTTTTCTCTGGGTATGATTCCTTGCTGGATTTCTTCACTGATGGGGGAGGCTTTTATTTTGGATTTGGTAGTTTTTTCTAGGTAGGTGGTGGGGTCTGTCTTTAGGGGTTTGTATGTGGGGTCTTGGAGTAGGTTAGTTAGCTTGGTTTGGTAGTCAGATGTGTTCATTACTTCAAATCTTACGCGGGAGAAAACCCGAACAACCAAAGATCTACATATATATATATATATATATATATATCATATGATGCATGCCAGCTCCAAAAAAAGAGAATACAGTATGATTTAGATGAAATAGACATCTATATCTGGACATCTATATTTATTGTACCTTTCTTTATATTTTAATATTAAAAAAATCCAATATCTGAAATCAGAGGAAATAACATGTTAAGAGAGAAGTGAAATACAAACTTCATATGGTCAATTTTCAGCGGTTGCAGAATGAATTGAGGGGAAAAGCATGTGTAGGATTTGGAAAATTGTTTTCTTCAAGCATTTTATCCTCTATTACCATATCTGGAACAAATACTGTTGAAACATCTATTTAAAAGATAAGCTGTAGGCTTTGATTGCACCCAGTTCTTTCTATGGAAAATGGTTCTCAGCATTCATCCTTCTTATTTATTTCAGATGGAAGCTGAAAAATATATTCAGAAACCATCTTATGAGTTTGTCAAAATACATATTTATGATCATCAACCATTCATAACCTTCATAATTCCAGTTTTAGATTAAAAGGAAAACTTCCTTAATGTTTCTGTATCATAATGCATTTGTTAGATTTGTAATTGTTGGATTGTTTTAGTCAGAAAAGAATTTTGCACAGTTGTCTAGAGAAAAAAATAATAATGCACACTGTATCATTTAAACTGATATAACTATTATCATTATTATCTAGCCTTCAAGAAAATTTGGAATATGGAATACTCCTATTCAGGATACTCCATTCCATTCCTTTCCTAGTCAGAAAACCAAGGAAAGAAGTAATAGCAATGATTGTTAATGGAGTTGACAGCTGGAACAACATTTATAAAGGCCGGAAGTAGACTACCTCCATGATTAGGAGACCTAAGTTATCACAATAAGTAAACAAGTAAATTATATATTGTTATTACACCAATAGTCTTCCAGTGTCCTCATTGTGCTAGACACTTCACTTCCAGACTGAGACTATAGAGCCACTGCCATGTTCACACATGAACTGCACAATATTGTGTCATCTTTGAACCTGAAGGATTACCTACTTAAATGACAAATCTAACTAGAATTCTTCCATTTAGGAATTATCCCTGACTCATTGTGGTTAGGTTGTTTTATTCTGGGTACAATGGTTTTGCTGTTGTTTCTTCTGATAAATAAATCAGGAGGTGTTTTTAAAATGCTTCAGTTTTCAGTGAAAGTAAAACATGCTTCATAAGACCAGTTTCTACCAGTTCTTAATTTAATTCACACGAGCATGGTATACATATTGGAAATTTGTTCAATTTTATCCTGAGCTTCCAGCTGTTGCTCCCACATAACAGAAAGAGTACATGAGATACAAAATGAATTGAAGATATAACGTTTAATTGAGCTATAACTTAAGATTATGCAATAACATAAACTATTTTGATTAACAAAGAGCAAGGGCAATAACAAGGTGACTGGAATGGGCTGGTGATGGGCTGTCTCTATAAAGGTGATCTTTTACATGATTGACTCAAATCTTGCTCACTCCCAAGAAAAGCCTCTGGACTTGTTCCATTTACATTTGAGAATGAGCAGGAAGTTATTGTGCTTCATGTCACCATGAAAATATCTCCAGATGCTTCATAAATTATGCCATATACAGCAGGGGTGGGATTCAATTTTTTTAACAACCGGTTCTGTGGGCATGGCTTAGGTGGTGGGCATGGCTTGGTGGTCATATGACTGGGTGGACATGGCTTGGTGGTCATGTTATTGGCCAGGTGTGGCCAACTCAATATCACTCACATCAAGGCATGCATCTCCTTGCCTGGCCTCTCATGACTGTGGGGATGCTGCAACAGTCGTAAGTGTGAAAAATGGTCATAAGTCACTTTTTTCAGTGCCATTGTAACTTTGAATGGTCACTCCACACAAGCAAAGTACCAGCAAAGGAGGGGAAAAAAACTCCAGAGAAGTTTCTGAGACAGGAAGTCTAGTCTTGCCAAGAATGTAATAAGGGTTAACAAAGAGGCAGTTTCTGTAAGCAACACCAGAATGTTTCCTTCCTGCCTTCCTTACAGGATTAGGCCAGTAATTTCTTCTAACAACCGGTTCTCCAAACTGCTTAGAATGTTAACAAGCAGTTCTAGCGAATAGGTGCGAACTGGTAGAATCCCACCCCTGATATACAGTATTAAAAAAAAATCCAAATCAGATTACAGATTACATCCAACTTTCAATTAATCAATTGGCTAGTCCTATTAAGTCTGAAGAAATTTCCCTTCGCCTCCTCTTATTGAAAAAACATGAAACAGGAAAGCTGATTCTGAGTAAGTTGTAGGGAAGCTTGGGGGGGGGGGGTAGAAAAAGTGAGCTATATTCAGAATGCCCTGTAGATTTTAGAACTGTGCAAAGCTTTGAAGAGATGTTCCACTTCAATTAAGTTTGGTACAAACACCCCCTGAAGCCATTTCATGAAGCACTTTACTGCTTCCAGATCCCTCCCCAAAAGTTTTGTTCTCCAAAGAAGGTTGTGCAGCTTAGGCATGCATTGTAGGCAAACCTGAAGCAGTACAGGCTAGAAGAACTGGTGGCCAATGTGGGGGAGAAACCATAGAGAGGAACCTTTTTCCCATAGAACAGTCTGAAGTGGTTTTGCAATCACCCAATTGTTTTATGAGGCAAACAGGGTCATCTCTGTGCTTCAGTGAAACAGGGGAAGACTCTACAGTTGTAGTTGATCAAGAGATTAATCAGTGTATGAAGTTTTATTCTTCTGCCATCAGTTCAGCACATTTTAGACAGAGGAAAAACAGATGGGAGTGAACTGGAAGGCACTGGAATACTGGGAGAGATAAGAATGGGAGGAGGAGTGCGCCAATGGCAGGGGATTCCTAAAGAAGAAAACCAAATTAACGTAATGAAGATAGAAAGAGGTAGCATGGGACAGAGTGATTTCTAATTTACATCTTAGAATGACAAATGTACAACTATTTGCCTTTGCGGTATAAATTGTGGGCTTTTGCATAGTTTAATGAGCATTAGACTCACAGGGCACAAGTCTATTTTCTTGATGACAAGCTGGCTGGGTTGAAGATGCTTAGATTAGCATCTTAGATGTGGAGATGAGAATATCTTAGATGTGATTGTGTAATCCCACTCTCCTGTCATAAGGAGAGACAAGGGTAAGAAGGACATAATTTTGAGAATAAGAAAGATATTCCCATATGAGGGACATAGTCCTGAGTTATGAAACTACATCATTTCATACGCAGATGCGAGCGATAAAGCCGTTTGGTCTGGCCAATTCAATCGATTGAAAACTGGAGAGATGGTTTTGTAATAAGTGTGTAAATCACAAAGGCTGCATATGTCATATATCATCTAGATAAGCTGCTAGATAGTGTGGGAAGGAAACAGTAGTCATGGATCTCATTGACATTAGTGACCTTGAAACATGTAGTCAGACACTCCTGGAAACCAAATACCATTAGGCTGAGTCGAAGAACTATCTGTTCCATAGGCTGGATTAGATAGGCAGAAGATGGTTGCATAGGTGAGAAGGGATTTCAGTTCTTAGACACTCAGGAACATTTTTGGCATGGCAATGCTGTGCAAGAGAGACAGGCTTTACTCAAACAGAAATGGCAGAGCATCTTCGTGAGATAAAATAGTGCTGCAATTTTAAATCCACTGGGTCCACTGTATTTTGAAATAATATTTCTAAGTCATTAATTTTATCATATGGACATTGCATAATTATCCAAAGCAACCAAAAGAAAAAAAAATCATTGTTCAAATTATGGCAAATAGCTAGAACAGTTTTAATAATGCTTGATATTGTTCTAGGAAACAATGGTGTATTTTTAGAACACCCAGAACAAAATAATTTCTTAGATCAAATTATCAATAATAATAAAAAGATATTTTCCTCCAAAACTACTGACAAGGAAAGGAAAATTGACAACATTGAAATGGGCTGCAGGGTTAATATAAGCATTTTCAAATGAGAAAAACTGCTTATATACTATAAAATAACTGAAACCGGTTTTAGGCCTTTGTGAAGTTTTGAAAATAGGCCATCTCTGAAAACAAAAAATGATTACTTCTTTCTAACTTGAACCTCTGCCATTCCCTACTTTTTATCATTTCAGACTTCTAGATTTTGAACGTTGTTCCTCCTTGAAAATTTAAAGTATAAAAATGTCATAAAATTTCTGATGGCAATATTGCTGAAAGAAGAACGTGGGATATCATTTAATATCCCAAGTATTAGTGTTAATGAAAATTAGTATAAGCCTCTAATAATCTGTTCATCTCATAAATTCATAATTAATAAAAAAGATCGTCTTCTGAGGATAATGGGATTGGATTAGAAGATTTCCAAGGTTCCTTCCAGCTCTAGGAGTCTATAAATATTGAGAACATAAGAAAACTCTGTTGAATCAAGCCAATCTTCAGGTATAGTTCCCACAACAGAAATCTTCTTGTGCCATATCTGTCCTGTTGGCAACTATGTTGGCGATCCTATTTTTATCAACAGCCGCACAAATCTAGGACTCAAAATTCTGTGCTTCTTTATCTGGAAGTAAACCATATGGAACCCAAACAATGTGAATTTTGAAATAAATAGTCACAGAGCACACTGCTGGGCTTCAGATGAATTTTTGATTGCTTGATTTGTTGGTAATCCTCTTCCTTTCTTTCCTTCCACCTTTCACAGCATTACAAAAAGAGCTAGGTATTCGCATAATATGTCTAAAGTATGATAATTTGAGCCCAGTTATTTGTGCTTATATTGAGAACTCTGGGTTGATTTGATTTGTTTAATGTTGCATGTCCTTGTTTTCCATGCATGAATCTTCTCCAATACCAAACGTCAGATGATAAAACTATATTTATAAAATCCTTCATATTTTAGAGATAATGATGTAGGAGATGACTGGGCTGAGCCTGAGGGATGGATCAAAGATATCATGTCACAAATCCCTATGCAGTCACAAGAGATCTAAGTCCAGCCCACTTTGAAGGATTCCCTTTTCTCCCATTCATTTCCTTTGACCATTAGTCGGTCAGATTCTTGTAGAGAGCTTAAGCTTGCAGTAAATTTTTATACTTGTTTGAACTGCCTGAATCTCCTGATTTCCCCAGCACTTGACAAATACTATATAAAACATACATAATATAGTTTATGTACATAGCTGTATATGTCCAGTTGTAAGATTGTATAGAACATACGATGGTGAACAGTGAAAAATGGAATCTTAAATAAGTTAATATTAATTAGTGCATTAATAAGCATACCTGCAAATATTTCTAAAGTACGCCTACTAGCTACAACAGAAGGAACTACATGTTCTAATGAATTACAGTACATACTCTAATGAAAATTGGCAGTCTTTAGTTGGTATAAATAACCATGTGGATGATTCCAAAGAATGGAACTGAGTTTTACTGCCAACTTCCTGCAAAATTTATCTTTGGCAGACTTCGTTAGTAGAAAAGAGGAGGGAGACGAAAAGCTTACCACAGAAGTTTCAAAGGAAACTTTTAACATCTGAAAGACACTGCTTTATTATTTTTTAAATAAGAAAAATTCAATCTATAATTCCAATTCCTTCATATCAACCATATGTCAAGATCATGCTGAATGCTGGAGAGAATATATATCACCATTTCATAAAAGAGTAACAGATCATTGTGTTTTTCAAGGAGCATGCATTGGAAGGAGTTGGCAGCCCAAATAGGAATTTCTTTCTTTCTTTTTTTTTTTAAGTTTTATTTGGGTTTTCACAAAAACAAAATACAAATAAAACATCTTTTTTGAAAATAGCATGGTCCTAGGTTATCACTTCTTCATACAGACACTAAACTCAATTTCATGCTCATTTTTATATTCTATTCCATATCTTATTACCGTTTTATATTTTCTACATAGTTTTTCCCCTCTTTTAATTTTCTCAACTTTATTTTAATTATCTCATCTCAATCAGGTCATTATATTTATACTTTGTCTGTCCTGTTTCAATTTCATATTATCTTTTCTTATTAAACAAATTTTTCCCTTTAGTTACCAATTGGAGTATGGCACCTTTATATCTTTTAATTTTATCCATTCAAACTCTTATTTAAGCTTCAATGTATACCTTTAAGATTATAGCATTCAAATAATACATAACTTCCAATCAAATTCTGCTTGGTACATTCTTAAAATACACACTATATTCTTAAAAAGAAAAAATTATATATATATGTGTGTGTAAATAAAGCACACATTCCACTCCAATTCAATTCTATCATTAATATGCATTAAAATCTTAACATCTTTAACATTTCTTTTCAGTTAAATGTCATACTTCCTTGGGAACACTGAGAAACTTTCCATAGTTAATTCTTTTTTTTCCATATTTCTCACTTATATTTTTATAAATCATTACTACTAATTAAAAATGTTCCCATTTAATTCTCTCAATCATTTTAATTCATTTATTTATTACCAAACATTCAACTACATTACAGTAAATATTTTATCCATTATTTTAATCATATTTTCTAAAATTATTTCTGTTTATAATATAACAATGCTATCTTATGTACCTTTGCAGAATCCCTTTTGCAATTAAATTTTCACCCATTATCTCTAAACAAGCTTATGGTTACAATCCTTATATCTTTTCCCTGTTTCTCCATTTCTTGTTTCTGTCTTTTACAACTTCTTTTCCTTGCCTTCTTCCCCGTCTTCTTCTCCCTCCCCTTTTTACCCCCTCATCTCTCTACTTCTAATTCTCTCATCTGTAATCCCCTCTTCGGTTGCTTTCTAATATTATACTTATCTTTCAAATTATTCTTCTTCTTTTTGGTTGTTTTTTCTAGTCTTAAACCTTTCACTCTCTTTCCCCCCTTTTCTCCCCCCCCCACTTAAAATTATTTGATCATTAAAGATGGCTTCTTCTTTGTCCCAATCTTCTTGTTCTGCAAGCGTTTCTTGTTTCTCATAGTTCCAGATCTCCATTTCTAAGAATTGAAATTTGAAGCCAAAAGAACTTCTCCCTTCTTGTGCATCTTTTTTCCATTTTTAAAGTTCCATTTTCAGTTCTTCTAAGAGTGATACCATTTTAAAGACTTTTAAACAACCACCTGGTTAATTTTAGTCATCCAGATGCAAAAACCAAAAATCACCAAGTAATCCAAAAAATCCAAGGCTGATTCTTTCTGCTTCTTTTTTCCACTTTCTCTTCCTTCTATTATTTTGTTACCAAGTTTCAATTAAGATGTATCTTTGAGGAATCTTGTTGAAATTTCACTGTAAGTTCCTTTTAGTTACAGTTCCATTCCTTAGTTCCAGGCAGTCTCCTCCATTTTTCCAGATCCTGCCCTTTTATTCTTTTTTTTCTCCTTTCCTGCTTTTAAAAACTTTTAAATATCCAGAAATCTTTATTATCCCTTTGACTTTTATTTTCAGCTTAGATGCCTATTAATGTCAAAGGGATTTTTTTCAATTTCTTGCTTAAGGCTCTTAGCTGTCAGTATAAGGAAGGGAAGAAAAAAAAAACTAATCCTTTCCCTTCTCTCTCTCCTTCGCAGCTTCAAAATCTTCTTTGGGAACAATGTTATTAAATTTAAATTCCAGGGTACCTTATTTGTTGCTTTTGCTGTTTGACCTGGTCAACCAAAACTTTCTCTTCTTATCTTCCTCCTGCACATTCTTTTCTGGCCGAGTTCTTCTTTGTGGTGGCCATTTCTGATCACTGCTACAACCGCCTCCGGGAAAGGGAGTAATGGCCAGCTGGGGAGGAGAGATGCGGCTCTCCTCAACCCTGCAGGCAGTCCCCCACTTCTTCACCACCTCTATGGGGTGGCTTAGCCCCAAAACCAGCTGGCTTGGGGTGCTCCAGCGGTGAGCACAGATCGAAGCCTCGCAGAAGCTTTTTTTATCATATTTCCAATCCTGATTTTGATACTAAGGTACTCTTGCAAAATACATTCATATGTACCTTGAATAAATTGAATAATGTGGACAGGTTGCACACCTGAAATCCTGCCTGCTCATGCATGTTTTCGCTAGACTGTCTGAGACAAATTAATTTGTTGCTTATTTCAAAATAATTTGCATCTCACCAAAGGGCTCTGCATTGACAGCTTGAATGCGGGGGGAAAGGAATTTATGGATTATGGAAAGTAGAAACTGGCAAACTGCATATTTCTAAGTGCTCCAAGTCTGAAAAGTTGCATAAACTTTAATGAGCAGATTCCTTAAAACAGGAATACCTTTTTTGTGTATGTTTTGTTTTATGCTAGCATGAAAATCTTTTACAAGTTGGGCTCCTTCAATAAAGAGCAGGGAGGCACTGTGCTCACATGAGGTCTGAAGCACTTTCTTCTGAATCATTTTGAAATATATATAGCCCTGCTTCAGTACTTTTTTCTTTTCTTTTTTTAACCAGTGATGCTTTTCTGATTCCGATGGAAACATCTTTAACAGCTGAGCAGCAGCAATCCCAGTTTTAATTCTCTAATTATAATGGCATAGTGAGTTGGCTGAAAAATAATGAAATTCTGCAAAGTCTCAGAGCCTTTCATTTTTGCTGAGTTTGTCAAATTTCTGTTGTCATAACAGGCAACTTATGCCCTCCATATATTTCAGATTACAAATCCTACAATTTTTGTCTTGCCAAAACATTTGAAAGACACTCAGTTGCCTAATCCTCTTCTAACAGTACCTGAGAAATATGGAATCGCAAGCTGAAACAGGAAAGATGGAAATCCTTCCTTCCTTCCTTCCTTTCTTTCTTTTCCTACCCCTCCCTCCCTTTTGTAATAGTGTTTACAGATACAAAAATAAAAATAATTAATACACACTAAGAAAAGTATAAAAAGTGAAAAAGAGAACTACCAAGAGGTAGAAAAAAAGAAAATAAATAGTAAGAAACAAAACTATATCAAAAACAACTCCTCTTCCCTCTAGAAACCTTTAAAAAAATTCAGTAATTTAGACTTTCTCTGATATTTCAATTAAAAATATCTCATTTCCACATCTCATCCCTTATCCATAATCAAATTATAAAAACTCTTCATTCAGACCAAATCAGCAAAAGTTTATTAAGAGCTACCAGAAAGACTACCTATTATATTTTAGTGTTAATCTAATAATTCAATTTTGTATTCCAATTTACCACTTTTTTAAAAGAAATGAAGCAAAAGAAATCTTTTCCCATTTATCAATAGATATTTAAAACTTAGTTTGTTGGTAATGGTAGGCCACATGGCACTTATATTCTAAGTCCTTCACATGCATGTTAAGTCATGTAATAGGAATAATATGATGAGGGTATCACAGATTGGAATGAGATTTTTTTCATGGGATTGGCATAAATAGAAATAATACCATAATCATGTATATGAACATCCTGCTGAAAGTTTGTATGAAAGGCACCACAGAGAAGAGCAACTGATTTAAGACATATTTTGCAAAAGTTTAATTTAGTCAAAGAAGTTCATGTGCAACATTTATTTGCTGTTGACTGGAAACAATTTAAGGCCATTGCATAGTGTCTAATGAGTAATTGTGTCAGTCTAATACATCTGTGCATTCACAACACAATGATTACCACTTCTGCATCATTTGACCATTAATCTGTAGTAGCACCAACACCAATGCTTGGGTTCACCAAGCAACTTTTCATCAACATTAAACAAACATCATAGTGCTTGTGATTATTACTGTATTTTAATTGTCAGGCATCTCTGCAAAAATATTCAGCTGAAGAAGAGAGGGAACATTTTTGTCAATATCATTTGTGATGCACATGCCTTAATGCTTTTCTTCCTTAATTCTTTTCACCCTTTATTTTAATTTTAATTCTCAGAAACCCAATCATTATATGTTTAAGTTATTTAGCAGAGGTTAACTAAATTGTGTTAAGATGATCATGCAACAATAAATTATTCTTCTGTGTGGTACACAATTTTACATTATTTTATACAAAGTAAATTGTTTCTCTCTCTGAATTGAGGCACAGCAAGTGGAAATTCTCAATCTTCCTCCCTGTATTGATTTATGATAAGGGAGCATGGGATGTCAAATAGAAGGCCTGGATTTCAATTTCTTGTAACATAGTCTAAAAATATATTTATAGAGCAACATGAGCTTTATTAATTCAAAATCTTTAGGTTTACTTGTACATAATCATTTCATGTACCTACAGTTCATGAAAAATCTGAAAATGTAATGTTTTGATGGTCCTTCTGCAAGGAGTACTGTTAATTTTCCTGCCAAATTATAATCTGATAATTATTTAGGAACATTTAATGGCCCTTATTCCAACATAGAAAGGTCGCTATATTAATTGAATAGATGACATTTGGTATGTTTCTGTGGCTAGCAGGTATTTTCTTCCAATAAAAACTAGTGTATTGATTAGGGATGTGCAGTAACCTGGACCTGAAGTGGAAAAGTGATTTAGAATATGTGAGGCTGTTCATGGAACACCTGTTGTCTTCTCCCATGAGAGAGACCAACAAGTACTCCCATTTCAAAGCATAGTTCCACCTGGCATCCAGATCACTGCAAAGCTTGATGTCTGTATTAAGTTAATACATTATATTGATCAGAAAGAAGCTGGACAATAGCCTGAAGGCCAAACTCAGTGTGTTCTATGCATTTTCCAGTATTGTATTTAAAAGTTGCATAATATACAAAAGGAATAGCATCTGCATTATTACTACAATAGATATACTATTCTTTTCAATATATCATATGCAAAGTGATTCTGAAATGGAACAATTTAATGGAAGAATCTAATGGAACAATTCCAAGCAATCTTGCAGGTAGCCCTCAACTTTCGACCATTTGTGTAACACCTGTTTGAAGTTATGACAGTGCTGAAAACAAATGACTTACAGCTATTCCTCATACTTCCCCATGGTCACACAATCATAATTCAAGGACTTGGCAACTGACATGTATTTACAATGGTTACAGCATCCTGCAGTCACATGATCATCATTTGAGACTTTCCCAGGGGACTTCTGACAAGCAAAGTTGATGGGAAAGCCAGTTTTGCTTAAAGACTGCAGCAAAAACAGTCATAAAATTGGACACGACTGCATTATTTAACAACAGAGGTTTTGGTTCCAACTGTCATCGTCAAAAACGACTTTCACTTAGAAATAAATCAATACAGGAAATAGTCTATATTTAAGAGCAGAGTACTTGACCCTGATGTTTAGTTTAGAACCGGTACAAATAAAGTAGAAAAGGCAATTCCACTTTTGCAATCATATCTATATTTGAACATAGTAGAAATTACCTTAGAATTGGTGTCCACAAGATTAACAATGCAAGAATTAACAAGATTAACTATTATAAATGCTGATATTTGTATACAGTTGTTAAAATCACTGTGGTGAATGGTGGTAAAAAAAAGAAGTACTTTTAAAAGCACTTGCTGCTCTACTTTTTCTAAATGTTAAAAACACATTGTTTGGTAAATTTTAACCAGAAAATATGTGTGTATGCATATACCTATACATACCTGTTTGCAAAATTTAACTGATAACACAAACTGATTATTTTCACCATCACGTGTATTGTTTGTTTATTTTTCTGACTAAACAAATAGATAAGCCTCCATTGAAATTACTTATTATTTCTTCTATATGGGTAGACCCATCCTTCTAGTTCCAGCCTCCTCATCATTCTGCTTTTGTCCTTTGAAATACACTGGACACAACAATGTTGTGCTAGTGATCCTTCAAATTTGTGCAAGAGCTGTGGTTTCTCTATGTTTCCCTGGCAACCTTGCTTTAACTATATGTCAAGAGTTCCCTCTCAGAAGGGTTCCCTGCCAAAAACACACTTTCCTCTTAAAACACATGTTTGCTGCCACATTAACATCCTTTATGGAGTGGTGGAAGAAATCAGAGTGGCCACTAAACTGAAGCGCTGGCCTATCTGAATGGCACAATATTATTCAGCTATCAATAATATAAATTCATTATGGTTCTTACCAGTCCAGGACAAAGCTGGAATAAGAGAATAGTGGAAAAAGAGGATCAAACTACCATCCTTTTCCCTCGTTGCATCCCAAGTGGAATATAGAGGAATGTGGGAAATGGCATGGAAAGGCAAAGATAATCAAAATAAAAGTGCTGCTTGAAATTCATCTCTGTTTAGAACTCTTTTATTTAAAAAAATGTACAATTCAGCTTTCAACAAAATGGATACCAGCGTGTTCTGTCTCACCTTTCTTCTTTCCAAAAGATGAAAGAGTACAAACTCACACAAACACAGGCAGGCAGGCTGGCTCAAACTTCACAGAGTTAATTCTTTGGAACTGATAACGTCCTTGGCAGTCCAACACGCTCTGCCTGCCAAGTCCGAACTGATAACAAGTAAAAAGCTACTTACAGAAAATTACAAGGCAGACCACAAAAATCATTCACAAAGAAAAACTGAAGTAAGATCAAACTTTGTCCTGTACAAAGTTCCAGCCAACAACACACCCACTTTTATCCCCTGTGGGGTGTGGCTCAATGACTCAGCTCACTCTCTGACCCTCCCACGCCTCCTACGTTGCTGCTCACATTTCTCCCTATGACGCTGCCTAGGATCAAGCCAAAATTCATCCTCTTGACTCCCTGTCAGGGGCTGCTCCAATATGCCTTCCTCCTGATTAATCTCAGGCTGTTCCTCTCAGTTGTCTGATGAAACCTGAGACATTATCAGGGAGGAAGGCATTGCCAGAGAGGAAAGTTCTGGGGACGAAGGCATTCCCTGTTCCTCCTCCTCATCTTCTGAGTTCTCTTCCTCTAACAGCACAGGCTCGGGAATCGGAGCCACAACATCAGAGGAGGAATGTAAGGAGAAGACTGGAGATGATGGACAGGTCCTGAAGTCAGATCTATTCTGTTCCAGATCTATTCCAGGTGCAGGACAGATGTTTTCTTTATTTTTCTGTTCAATTATTTAATATGCCACCCATCTAATGGTTTGTGGCGACTCTGGTTTTCCTTGCCGGGGGGTGGGGGGTGGAATAAGCTGAAGAAGCTGATCAATCTCTGTACAGATATAACCAGGATAGCGGGAATTGGTAGCGATTCAGAACAGCAGCAATAAAAGTTGGACAGGAAGTCAGCTATGTGAGAGGGAAATTTCACATCAGGTAGAATTTTCTGCCAATTCAAGAAAGAATGGATGCCTCCTGGAGAGTCAACCACCAATTCTTGTTCCCTGTTGTGTTACCCCTCATTCCTCTGATCTGCTTTTGGAGGAGTTTCAGAAGAGATTTGGTACAACTTAGAAGTGGAAGATGGGAGTACAATGGCACATGTCTCTTTGCTAGAAATCCCTTGGAAATCTGAATTAAGCAGGAGCCCTTCTGAGAGATGTTGCTGACCATCAGCTGAGTGCTAAAAGAGTAAGGAGCACTTAAATGGTAGGACATCCCATTAAAAAAGGAAGTGTATTTGTAATATTGTTGCTGTGGACGCAGAATCTGGGCTTCATGCTAAAGAGACTTTTATTGGGTTTGGAAGAGAAAAAAAACTAGGCATTGGAAATCATTTCACTAACAAAAGGGCAGGTGAAGAACAGACCCAAGGCAGCCTCTGAAGACTCTTCTCCTCATCCACTTCTTGACATTTGTTGAAGTGGTCCAAAAATTTCATAGGTGCCAAGGGAGGCTGCATCTTTGATAAGCATCTTGCATAAAAGTTGGATTTAGCCTGCAGTTGCCAGTTGGCCTGAAGCCCAAACACTTCACCTGGCATCCAAAGATCCATGGTGAGAGAAAGAGAGAGAGAGACAGAGAAAGAGAGATTGTGCCATTTTCTTTTGTAGGTGTCCAAGTGCCAGAAATTGGGAAATGTCAGTGTGCCTCATTTGAGTATTTTCAAACCAAAATCGCCTAATAAACCTTCCCCCCTCCCCCTTTCTCTGCAGGAAAATGAATTTATATATGCACTTATTCATGCAACCCATTTGTGGATGGTGACAGTTCTCTTCAGGGAGTCAATGGCTCCTGCTAAATGATCCTTGGACTCTGACCAATTGATTGTGGACCATTTTAATAGCATCAAAATTTCTCCAGCCATTTTGTGGGAGCATTTATTTTGAGGGAGACATTTTGTGTCTCCCTGACTCCATTACCACAGTAAGAGACTATCATGTTTACCGATCAGATCGTGAAACCCGTAGAGGAGGAGGTGTTGCTATCTTCTATAAAAAGTCCCTACATCTAAAAAACATCCAAATTACCCAGGAGCTTGCTATTCCTGAGACCATTGTCTGTGAACTGTCCTTAAATATCACATTTCGGTTCTTACTATGTTACAGAGCCCCTGATTATGACATCGAACATGCAAATAAGCTAAATACACTACTAACATGGGCAGCATCTTGCCCACACACTTTTATCTTTCTTGGTGACTTCAATCTACCTCATACTGACTGGACCCTAAACTAATGTACAACTGAACCCATACACTCAACCTTCTACAATGCTGTTACAAATCTGGGACTGAAACAACTAGTAACCAACAACACTAGACTTAACAACTGCCTCGATCTCATCTTCTGCAATAGTTTGAATTCAATTTATGGAATACAAATTAAAGAACCCTTTTCCAACAGTGCCCACAACATGATTGACTTTTGTCTCAACATACATCCACACAAAAATCATCACAATGATGGAATCCCCAATTATAACTTCAAAAAAGGCAACTATGATCTTATAAACAATGATCTCTCATCCTTTGATTGCCAATTTCTATTCTCTGGATGAAATACTTTAGAAGACCATTACAACATATTTTTACTTGAAGTCAAAAGAGTCATCAAACTATATGTACCATTAATAACTCGCAAAACCAGAAAAAACAAATTACCCAAAACAATAAGAAAGCTTCAATCCAAAAAGAAATCACTTTGGCAGAAAAACAAATCTGGTCACGTTGGCAACTTCAAAAGCCGATACCAACATTTATGCCACCAGATAAAAACCGAATGCACCAATTATCACATTAAACAAGAAGAAAACCTATGCACCAAGTCCATCCATGCTTTCTACAATTTTATAAACAACAAACTAAAAGACTCAAGGTCCATTCCACCCTTGATAGGACCTACTCGCTAATAAACAATTTGGTTTTAGGAAAAAACTATCATGTAATCTGCAACTCTTACACTGTAAAAACATATGGACTACACAACTCACTCAGGACAAAGCAATAAACGCAATCTACATAGCCTTCTGTAAAGCCTTTGATTCAGTGGTACATGACAAACTACTACTAAAACTAAAATCTTACGGTATCTCTGGACACCTGCATTACTGGATACAAGCATTCCTGTCAAACAGACAACAAATGGTCAAAATTGGGAGCGTCCTATCAAATTCTGTACCTGTCAATAGTGGTGTCCCCCAAGGCAGTGTTCTAGGACCAACTCTCTTCATACTCTACATAAATGACCTCTGTGATCATATCAAGAGCAACTGCGTTCTCTTCACTGATGATGTAAAGCTATTCAACACCACAGACAATACTGCTACCCTTCAAAAAGACCTTGACTATGTATCAGAATGGTCAAACAAATGGCAACTTCAAATCTCAACAAATAAATGTTCTGTCCTACATATTGGCCAAAAAAATCAGAAAATAAAATACAGGCTGAATAGTCAAGACCTTGTTGATGATTCAAACTCTGTCAAGGATCTTGGAGTGCTCATCTCAAATGACCTAAGTGCTAGAGCCCACTGTAACTACATAGCCAAAAAGGCATTAAGAGTTGTTAACCTAATCTTACGTAGCTTTTTCTCTGGTAATATTACACTACTAACTAGACCATACAAAACATTTGCTAGACCAATACTCAAATACAGTTCATCAGTCTGGAACCTACATTACGTATCTGAGAAAGTCCAGAAATATTTCACGAGAAGAGTTCTCCAGTCCTCTACTCGTTGCAGAATACCTTATGCCACCAGACTCGAAATTCTAGACCTAGAAAATCTAGAACTACGCTGCCTTCGGTCCAATCTAAGTATAGTATATAAAATCATACATTGCAATGTCCTACCTGTCAATGAATACTTCAACTTCAACCATAACAACACTAGTGCAAACAATAGATACAAACTCAAGGTTAATCGCACCAAACTTGATTGCAGGAAACACAACTTCAGCAACAAAGTGGTCAATGTCTGGAATACTCTACCTGACTCTGTGGTTTTTTTCCCCAAACCCCAAAAACTTTAACCTTAGACTGTCTACTATTGACCTCACCCCTTTCCTAAGAGGTCTGTAGGGGGTGTGCATAAGCACACCAACATGCCTACCGTCCCTGTCCTATTGTTTCTTTTATATGTTTTTATTTTTCTTATATGTATCCATGTATTCATAACTTTGTTTTTACTTATACCTATTATCTTGTAAGCAATTGACAAATAAAAATAAATAAAGTATTTTAGTCCTATCACTATACATTTGGTTGAATGTCTGTCATGGGATATCAGTTAATCAAAGATTTATTATGGTGATAGACCCCCCCCAATTGTGCTTACTGCAATTGTTAATTACAAAAAGGGTTACAAAATGAGATACCTCCATCTCCCTTTGGTGATCAATATATTGTATAGTTCTCTAATAAAAACAAATCCGATAAGGCTCACAAACAGACTAAATGGAAACAAAAAAAATCTCTGAGTACAAGTTAATCAGGACTTCCATACAGAAAATGTAAGTACTTTATCTAATTTTATACTCGTCAAGAATGAAGATGGACGATAAACTATCCTCTTAAGCCCTATCATGTATCTAATAAATAATAATGGAGTTCTGATCCCAAATGCCTACGCTTGTTTCTCTTTATATCTCATGAATTACAATTATGAACAATGTTTAGATCACTGTTTTTCACATCACTGCTGATGTGGTTTTCTATCAAGGCTATAATTATATAAATTTGCTTGGATAAATTCTACATAGCGTTTAAGTATCTTAGTATAGAAGCATAAGTACTGTATGTCTACATATATATCCTGCCAGCGTATTACTTCACTAAGTTCTAACAGCTTCTATTTCTCTTTTTGATCGAGTTTAGGAAAGCTGAAATAAGAAATGCAAAAAGATCCCTATTTTCCATTTAAAATTGGTAAAGTCAATACATTCGTTGTCCTTAATTCACATTACAAATCCATATACAAATATATTAGCATAATTTTAGGTCAGAGTTAACTAATATGACTTTCACTTGGAAAAAAGCTCTTCTGCAAAAAAATTAAATAATACTTGCTCATCGGTTATTTTTTTAATTTTGTATGGCATAACAGAACACAACATTAACCATTGTTTTTATTTCTTCCTGGGAGACTTGTGGATCCTGGGAGATCCTTTTGAGATCCAGCATCTAGAATGTGTAGACTATTTAGCTGTGACAAAGTCATGTTGCCTGGGAGTCTAGTCTACATCGCATTCCTGCTCATAGGTAAAACAAAGAGATGGTCAGCTGATGGGCAATCTCATTATAGATCAATGCATTAGAAAAAGAAATAGGCCCATGAAACACTCAAATCAAAATAACTGTAAAAAAAAATTACAAAAGCATAAGACAAATTCTTTTTTTTCAAACAGAAATCAGCAAACTATTTTTCAAGCCTTCTCTATTTTCTTCTTTCTATCTGTTCTAAACAGGTATTTGCTTTCCAGTTGACATATTGCATCATCATTTCATTTCCTCTACAGGTAGTTCTTGACTTACAACTATTCATTTAACAACTGTTAGTTATGAGGGTGCCACAAAAGTGACTTGTGACTAGACCTCACTGTTACAAACATTGCAGTGTGGCCATGTGATTGTGATACTGGCACTTGACAACTGGCATGTATTTATGATGGTTGCAAGTGTCCCAGGTCATGTGATGCCCATTTCTGATATTCACTGTTGGTTTATTACAAGCAGGCGGGGGGGTGGGGGTGGGGCAAGCCTGAGATACTTAACAATCCTAGGATTCACTTAACAACAGTGGCAAAAAAGGTCATAAAATCAAATGCAGCTTCACTTAACAATCACCTCATTTAGTGATGAAGTTCCAATCCCAATTGTGACCGTTAAATTGAGGACCACCTGTATTTTGGTACAGGAACTTGTATTTTTGCCCTTGTATTCCCCAAATGGTATTATCCATTTAAACATTTATGGGCCCCTTTGACTGCCTTCTTTCTTAACATAGGCAAATTATACACATACAGCTGCTTCGTACAGTGTTATGTTGGTTCTCTAGTACAATATTACAATTATTTTGATTTGAATATTTGTGTCTATTTGATTGATAGATATGATTTTATTTGTATGCCACACATCTTGGTTCGAGGTGACTCCGGGTGGCTTAAAAACATTGAAAACCAATAAAACCTTCAACAATAAATACTCCTAATATCAATCATAAATTGCAATTTAAAAGATGGGGAGGAAGATAGCAGGATGCACAGAGGAGGAGGAGGAAGGGTCTTCTTGTAATCACCTCCAATGTGATGCACCCCTTCTGGGGAGCCAAGCCAACTGGCAGAGCCAGGTCTTCTGGCCCTTACAAAAGGTCAGAAGTATGGAAGCAAATCTCACCTCAGGGGGGCAGGATGTTCCAAAAGACAGGCATGAAATTTACCTGTAAATTCCACACAAGCAAATTCATACCATTAAACTTTCCTCTTCTGCAAAAACTCAGGTCATGCAATAAGATTTGCATAGTGTGTTCTATATAGGGCTACACTTGGGGATCACTCAAAGCTTCAGCTGGTCCACAATGCAACGGAGTGGGTAGTTATGAATATACCTCAGTATGCCATTACAAACACCTCTAGTCGACAAGCTGTCCTGATAACCAGATGCAATTCAAGGTGCTGGTTCCTACCTACAAAGCTATTCCTAGCACAAGGCCTGGCTATTTGCAGGAATGATCTCTGCCTACCCAATAAGACCTGACAGGATCCTAACCAATAAGACCTGACAGGACATGGCTACTATGTTGCTGTTCTCTACCTTTAGAACTTCATAAACACTGAGATTTGGTTGCCCCCAATCTTTGTCACCTTTCAGAAAGCATTCAAAAGCTAGTTCTTTCCTCAGCAATAGCAATACCACTTAGATTTATGTACCACTTCACAGTGCTTCATATCACTTTCTGAACTGTTTACAGAATTGGCCTATTGCCCCCAACAATCTGGGTCCTCATTTTATTGGCCTTGGAAGGATGGAAGGCTGAGTCAACCTTGAGCCAGTCAAAGTCAAACTGCTGGCAGTGAGCAGTGAATTAGCTTGCAATACTGCATTCTAACCTCTGTGCCATCATGGCTCTATGTCAATGTCCTCAGACATTGGATCTGGGAGCGGAACAGTCTATTGGATGAGTGTTTTCCTGGCACTTTATATGTTTATATTTCCACTGATATATGTTTGTATGCTTTTCTATAAGTAGTTTTATGGGATTTATTATTATTTAGTGATGCATACCACCTTGAATCGTACTGAATAGGTTACTATATTAATCAAACAATGCATCTTAATTTATATCTAGTAGTTACATTTATGACAGTTGAGCAGTGCTATGGCCTAGAGGTGAAGACACTCAACTCCCACTCAGAAGGTTGAGAGTTCAATTCTAGGCAGGGACAGACATTTCTCTCTCAAGAGCATAGATGTCAGGAAAAGCATTCCACTAATAAACGCTCAGCTTCACTCAGTTGCCCCGACTCCACCCTGAATAAAGGGTTTAAAGGGTTGTAAAATGGGGGAAAAAAACCAGTTATATCTATGACAGCCACTTTGATGTAATGGTTAAGACACCAGGCTAGAAACTGGGAGACTATGTATTCTAGTCCTGCCTTAGGCACAGAGCCAGCTAGGACCTTGGGCCAGTCACTTTCTCTCAGCCCTAGGAAGGAGACTGTGGCAAACCACTTTTTATAACTTGCCCAAAAACCTGCAGGACTAGTCCAGGGGTTGGTAGGAATCAAAACTGACTCAAAGTCACATGTGCACATACATACACACCCATTTTATCTATACTATTGTTGAAAGGTGTCAAAATGCCTTTCTTTCAAGGATTCGATTTTCCCGCTGGGAGAGCTCTGGAACAAGGATACGGACAACTGCTTGAAAGCTGGATCTTTTTATTTTTCAGGAAGGCGGAGAACAGTGAAAAGTCTGAGTTCCTGGGCTAGCTAGCTTCTTATGGTAAGTCCCTGGTTTTTTATACCCTTTTCTCCCTTTGTAAGTTGATTTTGTGTGAGTGTTTGTATTTGTGCCTAATGTTTCAAATCCTGTTTGAGTTTGTCTTTATTTCCGTCGGAAGGCAAACTCTGCGGGGTGGCCAGATTGTATTATTGCTTTTCTGTAATCTCTTTTAGCTTGAAGATAGTTTTTCATATTTGTTCTGTGGCAATCTCCTGTCTGTCCCTTTTGTAATTTATATTTTGTGTCTTTTGTCTGTTTGTTTTGCTTTTTTGGTATGTCCTGTGTATGTAAGGATTTTCTAAATTATCTTTTGTTTCCTTTTCCTATTTGTCTAGTTTTCTTAATTACTTAGGCTTTTGTCTATAGGGATTCTTTAATACTTTTTATTTGATTCCTTTTCCTATGTAAGTTTGTTTTCTGGCTGACCTGATGTTCCTCTTGGGCTTTTCCTGTTGTTGTTGTTTTTTTGTTGACACTACTGCCTTCGTGAAATTCCCTTTCCACACTATCTTTTTGAAATCGTCATTTTAAAAAAACTTTTAAAACTGTTCTTAAATATACAGTATCAATCAGTAAAAAGAAATGCAGTGTTGAGGACTGCATTATCCATTTGATCTTGAAGTAAATTCTCTTTTGTCAGTAAATTCTCTTTTATTAGCCGCAAAGAAAGTATCAAGGCACCCTTCAAGTCATCACCTCATAAAGCTTGCTTCAAACCATGTTATGAAGTAATTGGAGAAAGAGGATATGCTGCATGTCTCCCAAAAGAATAAAAGTCTCTTCTTTTGAAGGGCACCCTTGTGATAAACAAGATCACAGTAAGTATTAAGTAGTACTCTGTATTGAGTTTTACAATTAAATGCAGTAGATGCAAATTGGTATCGTTAGGCTCAAGCCTTTTTTAGCAGGAGGAATCCAGTTTTCAGGATGTTGCTGAGCCACAACTGCCATCATGCTTGGCATTTAATTATTACTTTTATTCTCAGAGTACAACATGTGTACAAGGAGATTGGCTGAGCCTCCCTTCGTGCACCCCCCCCTTTGTGCACTCCTCTCCACACAGCCCCCCTCAGTGTAAAGTGGGGCGACTTCCTCTCTCTTCTTCCAGAAGTCTAACACCATATGCCAAGTGTCCCTTGGAAGATAAGGTTAATATCTGGAGGTCTTCAAGTTCTCTACCTACAAAGTTTGAGGATTGTTTTCTCTTTCTCTCCCTCATTTGGTTGGTATTTCTGGAAATGCTTAAAAATGTTAGTCTTCCTATTTAAAAAATCATAGGATTAGTAACTGTTTCCCTTCTCCACCTGACACATGGAAGAGATTATTATTTTTTCTTTGTGCACCTGTGCACCTATGAATAAGCCAAAAAGATACAGGAGAGTCAGCAGGAAAAAAAATTGTGCCCTGCAGGTTTAGTCTGTCCTTTTGACATTTACACAGCATTCTACTCTTGTATTTATTCTAATTTTTTTTTAAAGTCAACATTTGAAACATTGGCAGAAGTGTTTAACAAAACAGAATTTACTGACAGAGTTCCTTCAGGATCAAATGCACGTGAGATGCATTTACGATGCTAACAGGAAACAACACAATGAACCAACGTAATGCATTCAAAAGGACCACTGTCTGAAATAAAAGTTTGAAACATTTGAAATGTATATTGATTTCCCTCAAACCCAAATTTGCAGCAAAAGCACACCTATAAAAATAGAATATTCAGTAAATGTATGTATATTCATCTGCAACTAACAACAAGTAATGTACATGTCTATTGAAAAATAAATCCAATTGAGTTACAGGTGTGCTTCTTTCAGGTAGGTGTGTGAAAGATTACAAATAGGTTTTCTTTCATTCCAGGTGGAATCTCATTTCTGAGTTGCTAAACAGGATGGTTGTCTGGCAGATAAGCTCCATTCCTATATTATGTTGCTATTCCAGGCATTCCAAATTATTCTGAGCATACAGTGTTTGGCATTTTATGAGTATATTGTAGGCACTCAAAGGTAATGGCTGTCAGGAGAGATCTCTTGTTTACAAAATGACTGTTGCAACACATGTGGACAATAAAAAAGAAGGTTGCCAAATCTGGGCTGTAACCAGTAGGTGGCAGCAAAGAGATTCAGAAAACTTTTTGCTGCCCTCTTGTCCTCATCTGGATTTTGCACTTCAGGTAGAATACTGTAAAGGTAAAGGTTCCCCTCACACATACGTGCTAGTCATTTCCAACTCAAGGGAATCTCTGTTTCATAGCTGAAGAGCCAGTGCTGTCTGAAGACGTCTCCGTGGTCGTGTGGCCAGCATGACTAAATGCCACAGGCGCATCACTGTTACTTTCCCACTAAAGTGGTTCCTATTTTTCTACTTGCATTTTTTATGTGCTTTTGAACTGCTATGTTGGCAGAAGCTGGGACAAATAACGGGATCTCACCCCATTGTATGGCACTAGGAATTCGAACTGCTGAACGGCTAACCTTTCGATTGACAAGCTTTGCGTCTTAGCCACTGAGCCACCACGTCCCTTTTGAATACTGTAAGTAGGCCTAATTTACAAACATGGCAATAAGTCATTGAATCTTATATGTTTGAAGAATACCTTGAAGGCCTACAAGCAGGGCTGTCAAACTCATGGCCTATGGGCCAGATGCATTATGTGCTGGCCACGCCCATACCCGGGTTAGTGAAGGGGGGGAAAGTCACAATATGTCATATGACGATGTCCTGATGATGCACGTTTGATACCCGTGGCCTAAAGGCTATTTTATGATTTTTGCAAAAGAGATCATTTGGAGGCAGATGCTTTTAATTTCCTTTATTATCCAAATAGTCTTTGAAAAATCAGAGTAGGGAAGACAGCCTGGTTTTTTTTTTCTGGGTCGTGCAATGAAGGATTCCAGGTTATAGCATAGATCCTATGAAACCCACCAATTTGGTGGAAACATTCCATCAAATATGCCAGTAGAGAAACTGGGAGCGAGATTTCTCTGACTTTCATAGGAGAAGAAGAAATTACCCAGCAATTTCTTGAGAGCAAAACTTCTCTTAATAGAAAATGGCAAAAAACATAAATGGGGGAGGAGGGTCCCTCTTGATGTCACCCTTTGGACACCAAATGAAAGATGGGAAGCCAGGCGATTACAGTCTGCTGGAGAGATGATGGCATATGGCAAGACAGGACCATCACAAATGTCCCTGAGGCTACCTTGGGAGGAAGTATAACAACATCACACTCTGCCCCTGACCATTTCTCTGTAATTCTCTTCCCCTTGGCATGACATTTTAAAGCAAATTCTGTTACATCAGATAGATGCAAGTAGATGGAAGTCTCTCCGAGTCGTGCCCAGTAAGAAAATGGCCTAAAGGACCTGTTTGCATGATATTACCTTTGCCTCTACATCAGCCTATGGCAAAGGCAGGTTGAGTTTGTCTTCAGCTGTTTCAGTCTTAGAGTTTTTCCCTTTTGCATGAATACATGCAGTTACTCTTCATCGATTGTATTGGTGATGATTCAGCCGGTAGTTAAAATCTATCCAATTCCAACTGGTCACTTTTGATTATTGCTCGCTTTGCCTCCGGATGCTGAGAACTGCTCTCCACAGCCATTTTGCCTTGGGTTGTAGGAGGCACCAGCCTTCTGCCTTATGCAGAAACATTAGCACATAGGATGCCTGACTGGTGCTTCAATGTACTTTTCTGCCAATCTTGAGGACTGGACTGGAGGAATGTATATCACTGACATAAGGGACCCTGTGACTCTACCCATCTCCCATCTATTTCTCCAGTTAGAGTTTGTTTTTCACATTGCTTATCTTGACCGATTCAGATCAGGAGACTTCCTAGCAGATCCAAATGGCTGGCTGAGATAATTGCATGGTCCCAAATAAAATTAAATGGGCTTCTCACACACTGCATGAAACCATAGTCTGATTGATCTGATTTTGGTTTTTTATGTTGTATTTAGTTTGTGTTTCATATGATGGATGATCCTAGCCAATTGTGGTTCAGCACAATAACTGAACATCATTTTTTTTTCCTTAGACGTTATTTGCTGACTGAGGAATTCTGGGATTTGAAGTCCACAAGTCTTAAAGTTGTCAGATTTGGAGATCCCTGTTCTATACTATCCCGCCCCCCACTACGGCTAATATTGCAGCTAGAGCAGTTCCTCTGATAAAGTACTGAAGCTATGAATTCTTGGAAATATTTGTTTTCCAGAACATCTTAATTCTGGAACATAAAGATTTACAGACGAATTTAAAGGTGTATAATCTGAGGGACCATGGTAATGATTAGTTAACATCAAAAAGTCTGATATAGTTTTTGGCATCCATAAAATATATATAAAAAATGAAAGCTGAGTTTACATAACTTTCTCAAGATGTATTATAATGTCTTAACTATATGGTGTCCATATCATGCTTTCATGAAGTACTTCCCCATGAATGTTTTTCTTACTTATGGTAAATATAAGCAGTCTGAGAAATTCCATGTTTTGAACTATAATTTCCAGATAATCTGATCACTGGCACTGTTGCTTGGCTCTGCGTTACCTGTAGTTCCTAATTAATTAATTAATTAATTAATGTTATAGCTGTGTTCCAATTGAGGGGCTGTCATAGAGAAGAGGGGGTCAACCTATTTTCCAAAGCACTTGAAGGCCAGATAAGGAATAATGGATGGCAACTGATTAAGGAGAGATTCAACTTAGAAATAAGGAGAAATTTTCTGACAGTGAGAACAATCAACCAATAGAACAGCTTTGCTTCAGAAGCTTCATCACTGGAGGCTTTCAAGAAGAGACTGGACTGCCATCTGTCAGAAGTGTAGGATCTCCTGCTTGGGCAGGGAGTTGGATTAGATGATCTACAAGGTCCCATCCAACTCTGTTATTCTGTTATTAATTATGTGATGTTAGAAAAGAGACAATGGTCTCATACCTTTTTGCTATGTTCTGTTTAAAATCCCAAAACATGTGGGTAGAATCAATTGTGAAAGTGTAATGGTGTGTGGGAATGACCTTGGGAGAAAGTGGGGAAAAGCCACAGACTAGACAAGTAGTTAGACAAGAGGCTGTTGAGTCCGCAGAATGACTATGGGCATGGTAAACATCTCAGAAGAGACCTCCCTACTTTCTTGGACTGTAGAGGTGAGGGGGAAGAGATGTACCTTTCGGACTTGAAAGATTCTGTTCATATAACCTTATAATAAAGTTGGAGTTAGTTCTTCTGGATGAGCTTCTTATCTGCATTACCTCACAAGGCTTGAATGCCCCACCCAATTACTTCTACATTAGTTGGAAGTGCTAGACGAATTTACAGGTTAAAAATGCTTATAACTCTGTGATATATACGTGGGAGTGGGGAGGTAATTTCCACAGGCTTGTCTTCTGTTGCTGTGAGATCTACAAACAAAACAAATATTCTGCTCAAGTGGTATTTTTAAGACTGCATTACATTTTTATAAATTACTGTATTTATACTCAGCCTCTATTCATACCCAGCTTTTCTTTAAGAAGCTAAAAGGAAGCATATGCTCTTCTCCCACATTTCATCTTTGCAGCATCCATGAGAAATGAAGGTGGAGACTTGAAGAAAGAGAAGCTTGATTCACACATGTGCATCCGCCTTTTGTAGCAAAAGCCAAGCAAGCTGGGATGTAATTGACTGGAATTAATTAGCAAGAACCCTGCCGGACCTATCAATTTCTCTACAGAGAAAAGTTGTGTCAGTTGCAGAGAAAACAACTACTCCAAAATAGAATTATTTGGCCCAGGAAGCAGTGGAGTCAAGTCAAGGTCTGTGAAATTGTAAACCTCAAGTCATTTGATTGTCAAGAGATTCGGTCCTGTCCAAAACCAGGATTGTGTGATTGTTTAGTAGCCCCTTTAGATGCTGCACAACATGAAACTTAGTTAGTTTTGGTGTTGATTAATGTTTGATGATTCAGCATGAGTAAAAGCATTATCCTAAGTGAAGTCACATGGTTAGTGCAATACATCAGAAAGTAAGCATGTTGTGTAACTCGGCTGGAGAGCACCTCCAATGAAATCTCTGCTTTGGGGGATGGGACTGTAAAACCTAGATCTCCTACACTCTGGTCCAAGGCTGGGATCACCTGACTCATTTCTTGTTGTGTTGTTTCTCTCTCTGATCTTCCAAAACATTCTTTGCGCTTCCTGCAAGACTTTTTAAACAAATATAAATGCAAATAGCTGTTCAAGGGGAAAAAAAGATCAGACTTTTTTTGCACAAACAATATATGTAAATGAAATCAAACAGTCACCAGTTATAAGATCAAGAGCAACACAGAGGATAAAAAATAAAACACTTCATTGAATTTGTCTGGATTGGTGGTAAATTGGGGAAGGATTTCCATTATATTCTTGTACCTCCACAACTGGAATCCCCCACCCTCCCTTTGATACAATGTTGACTTGTGGCCCAGGGATGGGATCTGACTGGTATAACTACCAGTTCAGTGATTTATGTGTGTGAGACATCATCAGCTTGCAGTCTGGACAGCTGAGTGGTGCTGCGCACGGGTGCACAGAATTTGAAAAAGCACTTTTTTCCTGCTTTTTCAACCACAGCTGCACTGCGCAAAGCAGCTGAGATTGAAAAAGCAGGAAATAAAGGATAGGTAAGAGCCTGGGTGGGTAGGTGGGCCAAAACAGCAGCAGACATAGAACCAGTTCTATGTCTGCTGCTCTTCAGAGCTACTGGTTTTACAGAGCCGGACAGAACCGCTAGAATCCCACCCCTGTCCTGGCCACTGCCTAGACTAATCCCTGCAGTTTTCCTGGCAAAAATTTCAGGAGTGTCTTGCCCATGCCTCATTCTTAGGGCTGAGACAAAATGACTGGCCCAAGGTCACCCAGCTGGCTTCGGGCCTAAACTCACAGTCTCCTGATTACTAGCCTGCTGTCTTCACCACTATTGGTAAAACTGACTGTCTTTACCAGGATGTATAGGGAGCAACATAATATTAAAAAATGCCTTTCTTACCAGTTGAGGACCTCTACTCTTCCTTTTGAACTGTAAGGATTTTGGAGAAGAAAGACAAACCTGAAGGATTTGTTTTCCCTTCTCTTTTGACCCAATACTGGACAATTCCAATTTCCACCCTTTTTCCCTTATGGGTAGCAGCCGTTGGTCTGTATGTCATTAATAGCATATTGTAGAATGGATGGCCGAACTTGGGGAATGGAGTGAAAAGGGGAATTGGCCTAGAATCCCTTTGTAGCCACAAGCGAACTAAATCCAGTCCTCTTTGAGTGCGTTGACCCTTATCTAACTCTGAGCAGGTGCCTACCATTAGTTGAAAAGATTCCTGTGCGTACGCTGTGTAGCAATACTGTCAGTTTAATTGACCCTTGACATGTGGACTTGATCTTTTATAGGTAAAGGTAAAAGCCCCCCTCACACAACCTTGCTAGTTATTTCTGGCTCTAGGGGATGGTGCTCATCTCCGTTACAAAGCCGAAGAGCCAGCGCTGTCTGAAGAAATCACCATGGTCATGTGGCCACCCTGACTGAAGGCCAAAGGTGCATGGAACACACTGTTACCTTCCCACCAAGGTGGTCCCTATTTTTCTACTTGCATTTTTACATGCTTTCAAACTGCTAGGTTGGCAGAAGCTGGGACAAGTAATGGGAGCTCACTCTGTTATGTGTTGCTAGGGATTCAAACCGCCAAACTGCTGACCTTTCTGATCGACATGCTCAGCATCTTAGCCACTGAGCCACTGCTCAATATTGATACAATATTGCTGAATAGCAGAGGAGGAGAGGAAGGGAGGAAAGGTGGCAGCAGCCGCTCTTCCCACCTTTACCAGATCTGTGCCCTGCAGGGACACAGGTCTTTCAATTCCTGTGCTACGGAGCCCCTCCACTGCCCATCCATTTTGGGGCAGAGCACAAATAGAATGCAAATTCATGGTTGAGGTCAATTAGCCTTAGACCAAAATGAAAGTTCAGGGGGCTTGTATTGGATGTTCATATCCGATGGCCTGTTTGTCAAAATGCTGTCTCATTTTACTACATGAATGAGTTGGGGGGAGCTCTGTTTTTGAGTGTAGCCCCCCTCCCAGTTCCATGTGGATGTCTGTGTGAAAGTTTCATGGGAAAATGGAAAAGCATGGCTACCAAGCTTGTTTCTGCTTTTCCCTTTTCTCTTTCCCTTCCCACAAATGCAGCGTTGGCTGGGCACTCCATAACTGGCTTATCCCCCTCATACAAAAACTAATTTATTTGTACAGAGGCAAGGCACATGGTTGATTAAGTGCTGTCCCAAATCCATTACCATGAATTATATTTAAATTCATAGCAGGTTTCCTTCTTTTTCAAGGTAACTCAGCAGAGCCCATGAATATAGAAAAGTGGCTTAGTTAACTATTTGGAGGAAATTATTTTGTGCACAAGCACCCAAGTGGAAAGGAAGGCTTTTGTGTGTTTTGTTATTTAAATATTTCTATGCCTTGTTAGGAATGGTTTTAAAAAGTCTCATTGAACAAAATTGCATTTTATATGCAAGGGGGGAATAGCAATCTTTTCTTACTGTATCATAATTCTATAGGGCAGGGACCACTTTAAAAAAAAATACTGAGCTCCTTAAATGCTGAAATCGTTACTTATTGCAAACCAAGATTGAGCCTGCATTATCTATTTCAGATTTGCTGTGGCAAACACCAATACAGTGACCAATGTAGCAATATTCCTTAGGTGGTCTTAGCACCTAAACTTTTCTTGACTTCATGATGAAAAAAATGGAAGGAAGCACTGCTAGAACCAGAAACTGGGAAATGTCTAAAAATAACCGATGCATTTGTATTGCTTCCCTCTCATTGACCTGGGAGAATGCAAATGGCTGGTGTTCTTTGTATCTGGGTTACACAACTTTGTGGTGGCTGCAGGCCTCACTTAAAAAGAATGGCCTTCAAAACAATAACTTTATGTAACTAAAGAAAAGGGGGATTGGAATGATTGGTTGAAATGATTGACCTTTTGGGAGGCAAACTAAATAAGTGCACTAAACTTTTCCATTCCTTGAATGAGTAAAATAGCCCTGCTGAATTTTGTTTCAAGAAATTTCAGCAATAAAACTATGATAGATAGATGGATTCAATTCAGCTCAATTCTTTATTGGCCAAGTGTGATTGGACATACAAGAATTTGTCTTTGGTGCATATGGATAGATGGTTGGATGGATGGATGGATGGATGGATGGATGGATGGATGGATGGATGGATAGATAGATAGATAGATAGATAGATAGATAGATAGATAGATAGATAGATAGATAGATAGATAGATAGATAGATAGATAGACAGACAGACAGACAGACAGACAGATAGGAGAACCTGAGTTTGTAGTCTGCAACTTGAATGTTGACCATCCTTGTTGCAACCTATATAGGTAGTCCTCAACTTATCACTACAATTGAGCCCAAAATTTATTTTGCTAAGTGACTTTCATTAAGTGACTTTTGCCCTATTATATGACCATTCTTGCCATTCTTGTTAAGTGACTCACAGCAGTTGTTAAGTTAGCACCATGGTGGTTAAGTGAATTTGGCTTCCCTGTTGACTTTGCTTACCAGATGGATCTGAATTTTGATCACGTGACCATAGAGATGCTGCAATGGTTATGAGTGTGAGGAATGGTCTTGAGTCACTTTTTTCAGTGCTGTTGTAACTTAAAATGGTCACTAAAAGAACTGCTGTAAGTCGAGGACTAAAAACTCTGAAATCTATCTACTAAAGTATGTTCCTTATTTTGGATGGGAGTGATTTAAAGGATTGCTTAAGATTTCTTTCTAGATCCAAAAACAGTGGGGGGAAATTACCCTGGCCTCACTGAACAGGGATTTCATCCTGGGAATGAAGCAAGGAATTGAAGCTCATGACAGACATCTTTGCTATATTACCTGATACACAAAAGTCCTCCTAACAAAAGTAAGAAAAGCAAAGAACACCTCTTTGTCCTTGCACCAAATGATCCCTGACTGTTCCAACATGTTTCCCCCAAAGGAATAATTGCAAGGCTCTGCAAAACAGGCACCTTCTCTTAGAGAAAAGTAAATATTTTCAGCCTGCGTCATCATAAACATTTCGCATAAAGCAATATTCCTAATCAGCACCAAAAGGCACTTAAAACTGTTTGCTTCTCTCTGCTTCACATTCATCTTCTCAGGTTTTCACTTGTAGAAATATAAATCAATATAAAACTGTGTCATGAATCTTAATTGCTGGCCACAAAAAGCAGTCACCCCTCAACAGCAACTTCACCTGTCCAATTGGCTATTGGCAGCCTAGGCAGGAACTAGAATAAGAGCCCAGGGACCTTTGATGGTTACTGAAATAGTGTCTTCTGGAATAAATTATTCACACACGGTAGTTGTGAGGGAACCAAAATGATGCTAACCCTATAAAAAGTATGTCGTTGTGGAGCAAAGTGACTCTTAGTTTTGAGTAGGCTGCTGACTAGGTGAAGAACTGTTTAGCTATCCTCAAACTGCAGAGACGTTCCTTCCTTCCTTGAGAAGGTAAAGGGAGTTGAAAGTTGCAAAGTTAATTGTTTTGGGGGTTTGAGAGAGATGCTGTTTGAAGGACCTTCTGCAGGATGAAGCACCGGAAGAGATTTTGTGACTGGACCTGAGGATTCAGGTCCTGGACTTAGAAAACCTGGGAGAAGAAGGAATAAAGAAAATAAAATTGTCAAGGGATTATTTACTCAGTGGCATAACTTTTTTTAAAAAAAATTCTCTTCAGTGCTGCATCTTCAAGTTGAGGCAATTTTGAACTTACTCCAATCCTTAGCATTTCTTTTTGCTTGCTCAGACTGTTCACAAAAGATCATATAGTGATTTTTGCAATGCAGATCTTGCCTTTCAAGTAACATGTTGCGATTCATGTAGTTTTTACAGTTCCTACCTGGTTGCTTTTATTAAAATTAAAAATCCTCCTTTTGATTGCTCCTATGGATAAGTCAGCACCATACACTTGGAAATCACACAGGCCTGATAATCCTTATTAAAAGGGGAAAACAGGAGTTACTAGCTTAAAGCCTCATTACCTGGGGACAGGATTTCTTATTCTGTTCCATATGCATAAGAGGGGAAGAGATTATCATCTCCCCACAAGAATCAGTAAAGACAATACAACTACCTGCCTGGATGGAAGTCTCTCACCAGGGGAATAACAACATTCAGACAGCTGGGAAGTCAGAGACATGAGTGTGAGAATGGAGACCCTCAGGACACCTATGGCAGGATAGTGTGAATGTTGATGTTAGACATAAGCAACTTTTCTTCCCCTTGCTCTATATGCATGGATTTTCTTATACACTATCCCAACTTTCTTCTTTAAGTTTAGCAACTTTTGGGGGGGATAGATGGCAAGTTGGGAATAAAAAAAAACACATCAATGATGCTTCAGATTGTGACATCTTCAATATTTTTAAGACCAAATAATATGCAACCTAGACTTGCTAATAATCCATGAAGTAATGTTATTTCCATGTTGTTTTTCTCAGAATGCTGAAATTGCATCTTGGCAACCCAAAGTGTTAGGATCATTCTACTTTTTGACAAATTGCCACAGTAGAGGAAGAAAACAAACAAAACCATAGATTTGTGAGTTCAGTGTGGTTCTGCAGTTGATTATTCAACTGAAGTAGTTCTTTGATTGCTCTGCTATGTGGACAGATGGATTTTGAAGGTGCAATCCATCTTCTGGTAGACCATCTATCTAACTATTAGGCATACTGAACTTCTAGTGCATTGGTGGACTATTTTTCAGACACAAGAATAAGCCCTGAAAGTGGTTTCATTAAACCATCAGTGCTACTCGCAGGGGCAGCTTTAGAGTAAGTAGATTCTGACTGGTACCTGCATTGTATTCTGAAAGTTTTCTGGAGAGAAAGAAGGGCAGGGACGAGATTGTTTCAGTGCAATCCAATGACCTCCAAACATAAATGCTCAGTATGTATTTCTCCTATGATTCTTCCTTCACCATTTCCTCAAACTGTGCTTGGAGGATAACCTTTAATTGCTTATTGCTTACTGCTAAAACTCAATGAAATTCAATTATCACAAAAACAGTCAGTAGCTTCAATTTTTGTGTGGCTTGTTACTTTTTATGGTTGGAACATCTCCCGATTGCTGTCACAGCTATTACACTGCCTAAATCAATTGCCATAGAAAGCCTGATAAATTGAGAAATGTTGTTGTGAATGCACAAGAGGTCTTACCCCCCTCAACAAAATGAGTTACAAATGGGAGAAAATATCAGGTGGGGGGAATTTCTCATCTGCTGCAAACTGTTTTATTCCTTCACCTGATTTCCTCTGAGGATTCAGGCAGGGACAAATAAGACTTCAGCTAGTTGTATTGTTGCAGAACTGCATATCTGCTACTCATGCCGTTATGCAGATAAAAATACATTCAGTATCCTATTGCTGAATTTCTGCCAGCTCTCTTTTCAAATACCAAAGAAGGGGTGTAAAATAAAATTTCTATTAAAAGCCTTCTACTCTTTGCTAATTATCACTTCCTCCATAACAATGTCAAATTCCAATTGTCATAATATAAGGGTTTTTTTAACTATTTCAATGTCCATAAATATTAAGATGCCCTTGAAATAGAAGAAGTATAAAGGACATGATTGGATGACAAGTTTCTCCATTAACTATATCTTCTTATATATTTTCTAAAGGAAGTAGGAACAGTCAGCTTCTCTTCCATTTAAGTTTGCTAGAATTATGTGCTATTCTGGTGATGCAAGAACCAACAGCCAATCAGAGTCCTCTCACACTACCCAGCCAATAATTGAAGATACATACATCAACTAATCAGTGCTCAGTTACAGCCCAGAAACTAAAATTAAAATGAAGTTTAGCTTAGCTTGAAAAGAGTTAGGTTTGTTTTCATACACTATCACGATGTACAATGACCAACCCCAACAATTATGTCCCACAATGGTCTCAACGGCAGATGGAAAGTAAAAATGTGTGCATTTTGATGACAAATGTAATTTATCCAGCTGAGTTGAGTTGAAAGGAGAAGGGTAACTTTTGTTTTTAACCATAGGGATTGTTATGAGTCTTGAGTCATCATATGAGATAGACAACCATATAACTCCTGCAAATAAATTAATAAATCCTTTACATACTTGTATGGGATTTTGCAATGCAAATGTGAAAGGACAAATGTATGATGCATCACAAGACATATTCTGGATTTCATAACTATGTATGGTTGCCCATGGTGTCAAGTGATCAGAGGAATGGTCAGTCTGCCATATAATAGATTGGAGCATCCTCCCTTGTATTGAAAGGTGACTGTGTGGCCGTGGCACCGTCCATTGTTTGTGATGTGGAGATAATTTCTACCAAAACTAATTTTTATAAGGAAATTTTCCCACCAACATGAGACTTCTTTTACTGAAAGTATCCCAGGACTTTTAAAGGCATCACTTCCCCACAAAACTGATTTGCAGCAATGCAAGCATGTCCAATAAAAATACAAATGTCAATAATTAAAATGAATACTCAAATGCTGTTACTGTTCAAACTCAGGATAAAAGAAGGCCACTGAAATGAGACAAAAATTTCTTAGCATGTTAATTAGGTGCTCTTATAGCCTCAGTATGAAAATAGACTCTGTCGATAAGACAATGATGGAGGAAACCATAAGAACTTCTCTGGAAGTTGAGTCATGGTAACTGGCCTTTTTTTCCCCATTTTGGGATTGAAATATTTCTCTGCTTATCCAAGTGGCTTCTTCAGTCTGAGCAAGTCCCCCTAACCAATTTGCCCAGACTCTGTTATTCTATTATTGTTCCTGTGAGCATTTGTATATCACCATAAAAGGTTTACCACCAAAAACTTATTGTAATAAATTCTGAGGGAATTTCCTATTTTCCCATTATCTCTAGAGCAGGGGTGTCAAACTTACGGGCCAGATGCATCACACGCTGGCCATGCCCATGCTGTGACTATGTGAGTTTGTCACCCCTTCTCTCGAGCATCAACCTCAGAACAGCATTTATAAAATTTATCAGTAATTATGAAGGGTGAAGTTTGCTTTGAGAGGGAAATATTATTGGTCTATCATCTCAAAGGGCTTGAAAGAACAGAGCTTCAGTGAAAATTTCCTCTGTGGTGCTATGGGATTTAACCACAGACTATTTATAGATATCAATATTTCTCTGAGTATATTCTCTGCAAATAACCTGGATAAGGTTTACAGAACCTTTCAAAGTTTATACATATTGAAATCCTGAAAAATCCTTGTGCCTGAAAAATATTTAAATATTTAAAGCACTGCTTTAACAATCAGAAATCTTGCCATGATGATAAGTTAGTGTAGAAAATGAGGCAAGGTAACATTATCTCCACCATGAAAAGAAATTAGTCAGGTATACTGAATAAAAGTTGTCTGGGCAGCAACAACCACATATGTTTAAAAATTCTTTCATACATTTTGATAACGTTTGGGAATCTGTATCCTGGCCGGAGGATTCTGGGAGTTGAAGTCCACAGATCTTAAAATTGCCAGGTTTGAAAAACAGTGCTGTGAACTGTGATCTGTATGGTAGTTTCCATCCATATTTACCTTATTTTTCCCACATTTATAATTTCTTTTAGAAGGAACAATGATATCCATAATTGCCTATTTTCTTCTTTGAAAAGTAATTAACTGTAAGAAGTGCTTAGAGTCCTCCTTCTGCTTTTCTTTGTAAAAGTTTTCCTGGTTCTATTTTTGCAGGATTTTTCCTTGCTATTGGTTCCTCCTTCGCATATTAGATGGATGGAATATATTTGAAGATCCAGTGGCTGTACTTCAGAACTTATCAGGGGAATGAATATAAAGATAGCATAGCAGAAGCCTTATGCGTTTCTATTTATCTACAAACATTTCCCAGCCCTTTTAATGGAAAATAAAGCCGTCGCAACATGAAGGAGGTGTGAATTAATTTGTGAAATAATACATAAGTGGAAAGCAATTACTTTTTAAAAAATGAAATGATTTTGGTTAGGTGGACCCTTGTAAGCTCTAGGCTCATCTTATGTGGTGGGTGGTTTTGATTTGTTCTCCCATAACATTTCATCCTTCTGCCCTAATCTTCTTCGTTGAAGAAGAATTCCGGTTTTGATGCTTTCCCAGCCTCTCTAGATGGTATTGTTGACCTTAAAGGTCATAACTCAGTTTTTTACACAGAGAAAAGTACAACACAGTAGTCCTCAACTTACAGCAGTTCATTTATTGACTGTTCAAAGTTACGACAGCACTGAAAAAAAGGGACTGATGGACATTTTTACACTTACAACCATTGCAACATCCCCATCGTCACACAATCAAAATTCAGACGCTTGGCAAATGGTTCATATTTATGACCATCGCCATGTCCCAGAGTCATGTGATCCTCTTTTGAGACCTTCTGACTGGCAAAATCAACAGGGAAGCCAGATCCATTTAACAACCATGTTACAAACTTAATAACTGCAGTGATTCAACTTAACAATTGTGGCAAGAAAAGATTGTAAAATGGGGCAAAACTCACTTAACAACTGTCTCATTTAGCAACAGAATTTTGGGTTCAATTGTTGTCATAAGTTGATGATTACGTGTATTCCTTGGACAATAATTGTTTTATGTGCAGTATATATATAGAGAGAAGAAAATTTAGTAATTTAATGATATAGCATCAA